>NW_021703771.1:21104054-21266083 GCF_005190385.1 Monodon monoceros | reverse complement strand
TGGTATTTGATAACCATTTTGATGACCTTGAGATTCTAGGCTCCCTTTGGCTTTTGATGACACCTCTCTTTCTTGCTTCAACCTCTACCTCCTTGATTATTATTTTTCTTAGCCTTGTTTTCAGGTTTCTCTTTCTCCGCCACCACTTACACGTTGGGTTCTCCAATGTTTGGCCCTTAATGCTCTGCTCTTCTCTGCTTACATGGTCCCTCTGGGGACTCTTATTGGCAGCTTCCATGTCCACCCATATGCTAACGGCATCCAAATCTATATTTCCAGTCTCACCTCTTCTTTACATTCAGAAGTCATATATCCTTGGCTTACTGCACATTTTCATCAGGGTATTCTACCAGCATCTTGAATGTTCTGTGTTCAAAAATTCCTTAACTATCTTTCCACACCTGTTCCTCCTCTTCCATTCCCCACATTGCTGAACATACTTTTGACACATCTAAGTCAGAAACAGTGGTGCCCAGCCTTTACTTTCACTGCCACCCTGTCCAGCTGATCCCATCCTACCCTCTTAATGTCTCTTGAATCTGTCATCCTCTCTCAGTCCATTGTCACTGCTCTTAGTTCAAGCCATTTTCATATCTTGCCAGATCTGTTTCAATAATCTCCTGACTCTTCATCCCACCTCCAGTCGCGTACCTTTCTCTGCCCCACATCTGTCTTCTACACATTCACTTATGACTTTTCTAAAGCACACATCTGTTTATAATATTATACTCTCCTATTGAAAGAGCTTCAGTGGTTTCTCACTGCTGACAGAACAAAGGCTTCCATGAATTGGTCAATCTCTGGCCTCATTTCTTTCCTCTCACTAAGAAGCACCCATCTCAGCCAGATTCATAAACAAGCGGTTCCTCCAGACCAGGATTTCCATGACTCTGAGCCTGTTCTTGCTACTACAAGTCCCTCTGCCTGGAATGCCCTCCACCTCCTGCCCCGCCTGTGGAATATCTACTCATCCTTCAAGACTCTCAGAGAGTTACCTCCTGCATGGAGCTTGTGTGGACCCTCCCTGGCCCCCCGTACCCAGTACATGTGGCTTCTTCCTCCTTTGTGCTCCCTTTGCACCCTATGGAACCATCTACTGGCTTATCTACATAACCTGAGTTGACATGTTTCTCCCTCTACTGAACTGAGTTTCCTGAGTAAAGGACTAATGTCAAATTCGTCTTTGAATCTCCAGCACCCAGCACAGTGACAAGGGCATGGTAAGGACCAAATAGTCACAGTTAACATTTTTTGAGGAGTTACTTACTGCATGTTGTTCTAAGTCCTCTGCACACACTCTCATTTAATTCTCACAACTCCGTGAGCTAGGCTCTGTACCCCCCTCCACAACTTGATGAGGAAATGTTACTTAAATTATAATTAAATGCACTGAAATGCACTTGGCGAATATTTATTGAATGAAAGATAAGAAATGGATGAATGCCCAGCTACTCAGTCCTCTCCCTGGGAATAAGACCCTGAAATATCCCTCTGGATTTAGTTCACTGCAGGAAGGCTGCCAGCCCCATATGTTATTCTGGCATAAACTGTTGCATTTTATGATCTGGAGAAGGTTTCCATTTTCATTACCCTAGCCCATCTTCTGATTCCAGAGCATACTCCAGACATATGCCTTTAATACGCTACCAAACAATTTTCCCATAAAGAACCCCAATCTTGGAGTCTAGTTGACCAGTGATTTATTGATTTCCTGGAGTAGGAAGTTCTGATTGCTAAATTCTAAAGTCAAAGAGACAAATTATATATTTACATCTTACATATTAAAAAAAACTTGCTTTGTTTTTGATATAGTGCTTTCATAAACAATTGTTCCTGTGACTCCATTGTTTTTAAATGGACTCTAGTCCAATACTTGGCATGCATTATGATTCTCAAAGAAAGAGCTCTAGAGAGTGGAAAGACGTGGGTTTTGAATTAAAAACCTGAGTTTTGAATCCTAGTTCTGCCACTAACTCAGCAGATGATTTTGGATAAATTATACAATTCCTAGCTTCAGTTTCTTCAACAGGTCAACACATATTTATCAAGTGTCCACAACAGGCTAGCCCAGTGCCAGGCTTTGTTTAGATGGGAGCATTATGTCAACAGAAAAGGACTGTTGTAGGGTTCACATAGACAGTGCCTGCTGAAACACAGCCAGCACTCAACACCCAAGGTTTTGGTGTTTTTCTTTTGTACGTGGCAAGGACTAAAAAATGACTATTTCCTAATAGAAAATAACTCAGATTCGACCCCAAATCAGTTCTTAGTCTGCATGTTTAAAAGTATGAAAACATAAAAAAAAAAGTTATTAAAAAAAAAGTATGATAGCAAAGATTACCAGAATACTCAAAAGCCATACTCTAAACATGTGAATAGGCACCTGAAGAACTTGAAAATTAGGAAGTGAATTTTGAACTTGTGTACTTTTTTTAATAGATTTTTTTAATATATAAATTTATTTATTTATTTATTATTTATTTATGGCTGCACTGGGTCTTCGCCCACTGCACGCAGGCTTTCTTTTTTTTTTTTTATTTGTGGGGAGCAGGGGCTAACCTATGCTGCGGTGCGCAGGCCCCTCATTAAGGCGGCCTCTCCTGCTGCAGAGCACAGGCTCCAAGTGCGCAGGCTTCAGTAGTTGTGGTGCATGGGCTCAGTAGCTGTGGCTCACGGACTCTAGAGCACAGGCTCAGTAGTTGGGGCGCACAGGCCCTGTTGCTCTGCAGCATGTGGGATCCTCCCGGATCAGGGCTGGAACCCGTGTCCCCTGCATTGGCAGGCAGACTCTGAACCACTGTGCCACCAGGGAAGCCCTAGTTTTTTTTTGTTTTGGTAGTTGAACTCCATTTGGCTACTGGTTGTGAAAAAACTTTATACGTAAGTCTCAGGACAAACAAATAAAAGGCAAAAATAATATTGCTTTTGTATATATTTGCATAGTGCTTTCTACATGAGAACCATGGAACTAGAAAAAAATGGAGAAAAGACACAATAATCTAAGGAATGCCGATGAGAGTTTATACCATGTTTCAAACATTCCTGTTCTTCATGATTCCAGCCCATTGTTTAATGCTCCTATATTTCCCTCTGCCCAGAATCGGGTAGCTGTTTATTGTTTCGTTAGCTTGTTTCATGTTAGTTGTTAGTTGTTGTGTTCCATTGTTTTGTCTTGTACCTCTCACTTGGAGAAAACAGTGAACTCTTCCCCAACACGTCTTCACTACATGTTTCTACAAGAAAATATTTAATGCCTGGGGAATTTTCCAATATTAATAACTGTTAATTAGTTTTAAATGTCTCACACCTCAAAGGAGGTTCTGAAGTTTACCTACATGAACAGTCACTGTGTTACTTGATTACTTACTGCTTTCAACTGGAGCAAGAAAATGATGATTTTCCTTTAATGCAGCATTGCTGTCTTTGCTCCCTCTTCTACACACACACACACACACACACACACACTCTTTCCAAAGCCAAGAAAGTGGAATTAATTTTATTGTCTCTGGTGGCACACATAAAGCTCATTTACCCTTTATTTTAATGAATCAGCAAAAAATGCCTTCATCTTATTCCTATGCTTATGTTTCACTTATAGGAGTAGGTGTTAACTGCACAGTTGTTTTTACAAAGATGCTATTAATATTATTATTTACACTGCTTGTATATTACCCTGGAGTATTCAGCTAAAGCTACTATACATTGACTTTCTTAAGCTGTTGGCTTAGTGTTATATATTAGTTCTTATCACAACAGCGCCCCTGTATCATCTAAAAAACATATTTTCTAAAATGCTCTGAAAACGACAGCATAATATCAGGAATATAATACTCTTAACCTGGAAATTCATCACCCAAAAAACAATTTTCCCAGATGATATATTGCCAAGATTCACGCTGCTGGTTGTGCATAAGGAAAAGACCACGTATTGTTCTGCCACTACAATCTAGTATTATTAAACAATGAAAAGACAGATGTACAAACAGCTTTTGGATTGAGTATAATTATTTAAATTATTTGAAATATCCTTAAATAGCTTTTCTCAAAACTTATTTCCATTTGAGAATTTATGACATTGCAATCTTTCCTCAAACTCTTTTTGTATTGCTTCTTGTCAAAGATTAATTTGAGTTAATCCCAGTTTTCAGCTTTACATCCATTGCATTCCAATCAGCTCACAGAAAGCCTCCACAGAACCATGCAAAGTTGTAAAACAGTACTCTTCAAGACCCCCGTAAATCTACCCTTCACTTTAAAACATTACGGACTAGCGGAATTTCAGAACAATCCCAGCCACATTGAAGATGATGGTGTTTGCAGCCACTCACAACCAGAGCTATGTGTAGGCAGAACGCTCATCAGATCTCCCTGAATAATGGCTGAGTCTTCACACGTAGGATTAGGTAATGTTCTTCAATAAAATAAATTTATGGTTGATATTTTTTCATCCCCCCCCAAACATAAAAACTGTCAGTAGCCACAACCCTTTGAAATGGAATGGCCTTCTGTGACCCTCAGGCTGAAATTTAAGAGTGCTCTGCCGCTGATTCATTCCCATTCCCATGGAAACAGTCACCAGGAATGATTCTGCTGTCATTATTTTCAAGCATTTACCCTGGTCCCAGGGATCTGGTGCTGTGTCCAGGGAAGTGAGAAAAGAAATGAGCATCAGTCTCACGGAATGAACTCAAATAACTGTCAACGGATAGGTTGAAAGTCAGATACTTCCTAAAAAATCTACCTTTTAAAAATACATATTTTAATGCTTTTCTAATTATTAAAAGAATTGGTTGCATAAAAACTCTAGAAAGATGTACAAGAAACTACAAATAGTTATTACATAGGGAGAATTGGGAACTTGGCAGATGGGAGAATAGAATGGAAGCTTTGTAGTTTCTTTTTTTAGCTTTTTATTACAGAAATTTTGAAACAAAGTAGAGAGAATAATATAGTGAATCCCCACATACTCATTACCCAACTTTAACACTTGTCAATTCATGGCCGATCATGTTTTATCTCTACTTCCAACTGCCACTGATTGTTTTCAAGCAAACTCCAGACATCACACGATTTTATCCACAAATATTTAGTATTTATCTTTAAAATATAAGAACACATTAAAAAATATAGGCACAATACTATTATCACATATTAACATTTTAACTTAATTTAAAATATCATAAAATAGTGTTTCAAATGTCCTCATTTTTTTTTCATAATTTTTTTTGCAGTTGGTTTGTTTATGTCATGATCCAGGCAAGTTCCTGGATGGCATTTCATTACTAAATTTCTTAAGTCTCTTTTAATCTATAACTTCTCCTCCCTTTTACCCTTGAAATTTATTTTTTAAGAGATCGGTACAGTTTCCTATATTTTAAATTTTGCTGATTGCTTCCATGGTGCCATTTTACATGTTCCATTGTCCCCAGTGTATCTGTAAACTCAAAGTTAGATCTGGAGCAGATACAGGCTTGATATTTTGACAATAAGACTTTATATATGGTGTTCAATTCTTCCATCAGGGGATAGAAAATGTCCAGTTGTCTTTCTTTTTTTTTTTTTTTTTGCGGTATGCGGGCCTCTCACTGTTGTGGCCTCTCCCATTGCGGAGCACAGGCTCCGGACGCGCAGGCTCAGTGGCCATGGCTCACGGGCCCAGCCGCTCCGCGGCATGTGGGATCCTCCCGGACCGGGGCACGAACCCGTGTCCCCTGCTTCGGCAGGTGGACTCTCAACCACTGCGCCACCAGGGAAGCCCTAGTTATCTTTCTTTTTGTGATGTTAGCAGATTGCTGAATATTGTCTACATCCATCATTTCCCTGGGGATCTGAACTAAGTGAATGAATCATCTATTCAAAAAATTAATGAAAGGGAATTTTTAAAAATTCAGAAAAGTAATTCAGTAGGATCCACTGAAATGTAAAAAGTGGGCTCTAAAAAAAAAAAAATCAAACATGCAAAATGGCCTGAGCAAGTTTATGTAACTAGCCCACCTGGTATTCTGGAAGTCCAACCAGGTTACTCAAATCCCACATTGTCCCAAATGAGGTTTGGCGCCATCTGGTGGTACATGCTCACTCTGACATAAATATTGATGAGGATGCTTCTGGGTCCTGTTGCTGACTGTGACTTCCAGTAACATCCTAATGAGTTGTTGCCCATTTTGTCAATTCAATCTGGAGAACTCAGGCTGTGAGAATACCGGGGACAATAGGACACACACTCCAAGCCTTCAATTTCTCAATAAGGAATTATTTTCCATTTCCTTAGCAGACTTTGCCTCCCTTCAATTTTGTTATTATCCCAACTCCCAGACTGTAAAAAATTTAGCAAAATGAGGACTTGGCTGCAGACTGTAACCAACTGCTAATGGCATTGTAGCCTAATTCATATTGTTGCATGAAGAATTTCACTGTACATGCATGAAGTGTGAAGATAATAAAAGTCACTCATAAACTTGCCACTCATAGACAACCATGCCACCATTCTGAAGTATCTTCTTCCAAATAACCTTCTAGTAGTCTTACATATACACCCACAAACAAAGCCAATACACTTTAGGACTCTGTCTTGAAAAATGACAGGTTGTATTAGACACAAATTGGAGTGGCTCTCTTTTTATCGTAGCCACTAAACCACCCTAAACCTTTGCCTGACTGACTGAGTCAAGCAGAGATAAAACTAACCAGACTTGAACAAACCAGATCCTCTCATGGGAACTGCATGGAGCCATTCAGAGGTGGAAGGTGGCAGAGTAGACACTTCTGATGGTTGCGTTCTCATGAGATTTGGGAGTTCCTGCTGCTAAGGACCTCCAGGCAATCATTGCTGGGGTCCTCCCCTAGGCTTCCTTGTTCAGCTTTTATTTTGGCTCTGTGAGATAGCGCAGGTTCCTTCCAATATGGTGGTTATTAATAGAGTCAGATTCTGCTACTTGAACTAAAACTATTTCAATTGATACATCAGTATATTACCACATATTTCTCAAAAATGTGAATTTTAATAGATACATGGTGGATGTCCCCTATGTATTTAATCATTCCACTATAACCAGTCATGATTGCTAACATTTTTCAATAATAAAAATAATCTTGTAATAATATACATAAACAATATATAAACTTTTCCCACATTTTAAATTATTTCCTTAAAAGTTGTCAAAATTTTTATGATATACACTGTAAAGACTAATTTTAGGAGGACTGATATAAAGTTACCAAATTACTATAATTTCATCATTGAATGTTTTACTATATCTTTAATCACAATTGATTATTATAATTTATATGTTTTTGCCAATTTAATATGTGGAGAGTGATATCAAAGCTATTTCAATTAGGGTCTTTCATCATTACTGATGTTGAGTATTTTTGGATATTTGTGTATTTATTCTGCCAATTTATATTCCTTCTCCATTTCTTATAGGATTGTTCATCTTTTTATTGATTTGTAAGTTCTCTCTCTTTTGATAGAACAATACTCTTTCCTGTAATAAATATTGCAAACATTTATTGTTTCTTATTCTTGTTTTTGTTTTCAATATGTATGAACACTTTTCTTTTTAAGGTTTTAAGTTTTTATTTTTTGCCTGTGTTGGGTCTTCGTTGCTGTGTGTGGGCTTTCTCTAGTTGTGGTGAGCAGGGGCTACTCTTTGTTGAGGTGCGTGGGCTTCTCATTGCAGTGGCTTCTCTTGTTGCGGAGCATAGACTCTAGGCACACAGGCTTCAGTAGTTGTGACATGTGAGCTCAGTAGTTGTGGCTAGCGGGCTTTAGAGTACAGGGTCAGTAGTTGTGGTGCACAGGTTTAGTTGCTCCACAGCATGTGGAATCTTCCCAGGCCAGGGCTCGAACCCGTGTCCCCTGCATTGGCAGGCGGATTCTTACCACTGTGCCACCGGGGAAGTCTCAAAATGTAGGGGCATTTTTAACTTTTAGTTATTTACATTTTCAATATTTTCTTTCATAAATTTATTACTTTGCTTAGAAAATTTCTACAGTTCAATTTTATGTAAATATTCTTATAATATTTTTCTTTTTAAACATTTAAATATCTGAAGGTTATATGATTTTGTTGTGTGGAAATGATCTGTTTTCTCAAATGAGTAGCTAGATACTTCAATACTATTTATTTATTTATTTATTTATTTTTAAACATCTTTATTGTAGTATAATTGCTTTACAATGGTGTGTTAGCTTCTGCTTTATAACATAGTGAATCAGGTATACATATACATATATCCCCATATCTCCTCCCTCTTGTGTCTCCCTCCCACCCTCCCTATCCCACCCCTCTAGGTGGTCACAAAGCACAGAGCTAATCTCCCTGTGCTATGCAGCTGCTTCCCACTAGCTATCTATTTTACATTTGGTAGTGTATATATGTCCATGCCACTCTCTCACTTCGTCCCAGATTACCCTTCCCCCTCCCCGTGTCCTCAAGTCCATTTTCTACGTATTCATCTTTATTCCTGTTCTGTCCCTACGTTCTTCAGAACCTTTTTTTTTTTTTTTTAGATTCCATATATGGAATGTGTTAGCATGTGTTAGCATATGGTATTTGTTTTTCTCTTTCTGACTTACTTCCCCCTGTATGACAGACTCCAGGTCCATCCACCTCACTACAAATAACTCAAGTTCATTTCTTTTTAGGGCTGAGTAATATTCCATTGTATATATGTGCCACGTCTTCTTTATCCATTCATCTGTTGATGGACACTTAGATTGCTTCCATGTCCTGGCTATTACTGTAAATAGAGCTGCAATGAACACTGTGGTATCTGACTCTTTTTGAGTAAGGGTTCCTCAGGGTATATGCCCAGTAGTGGGATTGCTGGGTCTTTCGTAGTTCTATTTTTAGTTTCTTAAGGAACCTCCATACTGTTTTCCATAGTGGCTATATCAATTTACATTCCCACCAACTGGCAAGAAGGCTCCCTTTTTTTTTTTTTTTTTTGCAGTACGCGGGCATCTCACTGTTGTGGCCTCTCCCGTTGCGAAGCACAGGCTCCGGACGCGCAGGCTCAGCGGCCATGGCTCACGGGCCTAGCCGCTCTGCGGCATGTGGGATCTTCCCAGACCGGGGCACGAACCATGTCCCCTGCATTGGCAGGCGGACTCTCAACCACTGCGCCACCAGGGAAGCCCAAGAGGGTTCCCTTTTTTCCACACCTTCTCCAGCATTTATTGTTTGTAGATTTTTTGATGATGGCCATTCTGACTGGTGTGAGGTGATACTTCATTGTAGTTTTGATTTGCATTTCTCTAATGATTAGTGATGTTGAGCATCCTTTCATGTGTTTATTAGCAATCTGTATATCTTCTTTGGAGAAATGTCTGTTTAGGTCTTCTGCCCATTTTTGTTTGTTTTTGTTGTTTTGTTTTGTTTTGTTTTTGCGTTACGTGGGCCTCTCACTCTTGTGGCCTCTCCCGTTGCGGAGCACAGGCTCCAGACACACAGGCTCAGCGGCCATGGCTCACGGGCCCAGCCGCTCCATGGCATGTGGGATCTTCCCAGTCTGGGGCACGAACCCATGTCCCCTGCATCGGCAGGCGGACTCCCAACCACTGTGCCACCAGGGAAGCCCCCATTTTTGGATTGGGTTTCTTGTTTTTTTCATATTGAGTTTCATGAGCTGCTTGTATATTTTGGAGATTAATCCTTTGTCAGTTGCTTCATTTGAAAATATTTTCTCCCATTCTGAGGGTTGTCTTTTCATCTTGTTTATGTTTTACTTTGCTGTGCAAAAGCTTTTAAGTTTCATTAGGTCCCATTTGTTAATTTTTGTTTTTATTTCCATTTCCCTAGGAGGTGGGTCAGAAAGGATCCTGCTGTGATTTATGTCAGAGAGTGTTCTGCCTATGTTTTCCTCTAAGAGTGAGATAGTGTCTGGCCTTACATTTAGGTCTTTAATCTATTTTGAGTTTATTTTTGTGTATGGTGTTAGGGAGTGTTCTAATTTCATTCTTTTACATGTAGCTGTCCAGTTTCCCCAGCACCACTTATTGAAGAGGCTGTGTTTTCTCCATTGTATATTCTTGCCTCCTTTATCAAAAATAAGGGGACCATAGGTGTATGGGTTTATCTCTGGGCTTTCTAACCTGTTCCATTGATCTATATTTCTGTTTTCATGCCAGTACCATACTCTCTTGATTACTGTAGCTTTGTAGTATACTCTGAAGTCAGGGAGCCTGATTCCTCCAGCTCCATTTTTCTTTCTCAAGATTGCTTTGGCTATTTGGGTTCTTTTGTGTTTCCAAACAAATTGTGAAATTTTTTGTTCTAGTTCTGTGAAAAATGCCATTGGTAGTTTGATAGGGATTGCATGGAATCTGTAGATTGCTTTGGGTAGTATAGTCATTTTCACAATGTTGATTCTTCTAATCCAAAAAGATGGTATATCTCTCCATCTGTTTGTATCATCTTTAATTTCTTTCATCAGTGTCTTATAGTTTTCTGCATATAGGTCTTTTGTCTCTACATAGGTTTATTCCCAGGTATTTTATTCCTTTTGTTGCAATGGTAAATGGGAGTGTTTCCTTAATTTCTCTTTCAGATACTTCATCATTAGTGTATAGGAATGCAAGAGATTTCTGTGCATTAGTTTTGTATCCTGCTACTTTACCAAATTCATTGATTAGCTCTAGTAGTTTTCTGGTAGCATCTTTAGGATTCTTTATGTATAGTATCATGTCATCTGCAAACAGTGACAGCTTTACTTCTTCCTTTCCAATTTGGATTCCTTTTATTTCTTTTTCTTCTCTGATTGATGTGGCTAAAACTTCCAAAAATATGTTGAATAGTAGTGGTAAGAGTGGACAACCTTGTCTTGTTCCTGATCTTAGAGGAAATGGTTTCAGTTTTTCACCATTGACAACGATGTTGGCTGTGGGTTTGTCATATATGGCCTTTATTATGTTGAGATAAGTTCCCTCTATGCCTACTTTCTAGAGGGTTTTTGTCATAAATGGGTGTTGAATTTTGCCAAGAGCTTTTTCTGCATCTAATGAGATGATCCTATGGTTTTTCTCCTTCAATTTAATATGGTGTATCATATTGATTGATTTGCCTATATTGAAGAATCCTTGCATTCCTAGGATAAACCCCACTTGATCATGGTGTATGATCCTTTTAACTGCTGTGGATCCTGTTTAGTAGTAATTTGTTGAGGATTTTGCATCTATGTTCATGAGTGATATTGGCCTGTATTTTTCTTTCTTTGTGACATCTGTGTCTGGTTTTGGTATCAGGGTGATGGTGGCCTCGTAGAATGAGTTTGGGAGTGTTCCTCCCTGTGCTATATTTTGGAAGAGTTTGAGAAGGATAGGTGTTAGCTCTTCTCTAAATGTTTGATAGACTTCACCTGTGAAGCCATCTGGTCCTGGGCTTTTGTTTGTAGGAAAATTTTTAATCACTGTCTAAATTTCAGTGCTTGTGATTGGTCTGTTTATATTTTCTATTTCTTCCTGGTTCAGTCTCAGAAGGTTTTGCTTTTCTGAGAATTTGTCCATTTCTTCCAGGTTGTCCATTTTATTGGCATATAGGTGCTTGTAGTAGTCTCTCATGATCCTTTATATTTCTGCAGTGTCAGTTGTTCCTTCTCCCTTTTCATTTCTATTCCTATTGATCTGAGTCTTCTTTTTTTCTTGATGAGTCTGGCTAATGGTTTATCAGTTTTGTTTATCTTCTCAAAGAACCAGCTTTTAGTTTTATTGATCTTTGCTATCGTTTCCTTCATTTCTTTTTCATTTATTTCTGATCTGATTTTATGATTTCTTTCCTTCTGCTAACTTTGGGGTTTTTTTGTTCTTCTTTCTCTAATTGCTTTAGGTATAGGGTTAGGTTGTTTATTTGAGATGTTTCTTGTTTCTTCAGGTAGGATTGTATTGCTAAAAAGTTCCCTGTTAGAACTGCTTTTGCTGCATCCCATAGGTTTTGGGTCATCGTGTTTTCACTGTCATTGGTTTCTAGGATTTTTTGATTTCCTCTGTGATTTCTTCAGTGATGTATTCATTATTTAGTAGTGTATTGTTTAGCCTCCACGTGTTTGTATTTTTTACAGATTTTTTCCCGTAATTGATATCTAGTCTCATAGCATTGTGGTTGGAAAAGATACTTGATACGATTTCAATTTTCTTAAATTTAGCAAGGTTTGATTTGTGACCCAAGATATGATCTATCCTGGAGAATATTCCAGGAGCACTTGAGAAAAAAGTTTATTTTGTTGTTTTTGGGTGGAATGTCCTATACATATCAATTACATCCATCTTGTTTAGTGTATCATTTAAAGCTTGTGTTTCCTCATTTGTTTTCATTTTGGATGATCTGTCCATTGGTGAAAGTGGGGTATTAAAGTCCCCTACTATGAATGTGTTACTGTCGATTTCCCCTTTTTTGGCTGTTAGTATTTGCCTTATGTATTGAGCTGCTCCTATGTTGGGCGCATAAATATTTACAATTGTTATATTTTCTTCTTGGATTGATCCCTTGATCATTATGTAGTGTCCTTCTTTGTCTCTTGTAATAGTCTTTATTTTAAAGTCTATTATGTCTGATATGAGAATTGCTACTCCAGCTTTCTTTTGATTTCCATGTGCATGGAATATCTTTTCCATCCCCTCTCTTTCAGTCTGTATGTGTCCCTAGGTCTGAAGTGGGTCTCTTGTAGACAGCATATATATGGGTCTTGTTTTTGTACCCATTCAGCCAGTTTATATTTTTGGTTGGAGCATTTAGTCCATTTACATCAGGTAGTTATCAATATGTATGTTCCTATTAATATTTTCTTAATTGGTTTGGGATGGTTATTGTAGTTCTTTTCCTTCTCTTGTGTTTACTGCGTAGAGAAGTTCATTTAGCATTTGTTGTAAAGCTGGTTTGGTGGTGCTGAATTCCCTTAGCTTTTGCTTATCTGTAAAGGTTTTAATTTCTCCATCGAATCTGAAATAGATTCTTGCTAGGTAGAGTAATCTTGGTTGTAGGTCTTTCCCTTTCATCACTTTAAATATGTCCTGCCACTCCTATCTGGCTTGCAGAGTTTCTGCTGAAAGATCAGCTGTTAACCTTATGGGGATTCCCTTGTATGTTATTTGTTTTTCCCTTGCTGCTTTTAATATTTTTTCTTTGTATTTAATTTTTGATAGTTTGATTAGTATGTGTCTTTGTGTGTTTATTCTTGGATTTATCCTGTATGGGACTCTCTGTGCTTCCTGACTTGATTGACTATTTCCTTTCCCATATTAGGGAAGTTTTCAACTATAATCTCTTCAAATATTTTCTCATTCCCTTTCTTTTTCTCTTCTTTTTCTGGAATTCCCTATAATTCAAATGTTGGTGCGTTTAATGTTGTCCCAGAGGTCTCTGAGACTGTACTCAATTCTTTTCATTCTTTTTTCTTTATTCTGCTCTGCAGTAGCTATTTCCACTACTTTTTCTTCCAGGTCACTTATCTGTTCTTCTGCCTCAGTTATTCTGCTATTGATTTTTTCTAGAGAATTTTTAGTTTCTTTTCATTTCATTTTCATTCATTGTTTGTTTGCTCTATAGTTCTTCTAGGTCCTTGTTAAACCTTTCTTGTATTTTCTCCATTCTATTTCCAAGATTTTGGATCATCTTTACTATCATTACTCTGAATTCCTTTTCAGGTAGACTGCCTATTTCCTCTTCATTTGTTACGTCTGGTGGGTTTTTACCTTGCTCCTTCATCTGCTGTTTATTTCTCTGTCTTCTCATTTTGGTTAACTTACTGTGTTTGGGGTCTCCTTTTCACGGGCTGCAGGTTCATACTTCCCGTTGTTTTTGGTGTCTGTCCCCAGTGGGTAAGGTTGTTTCAGTGGGTTGTGTAGGCTTCCTGGTGGAGGGGACTGGTGCCTGTGTTCTGTTGGAAGAGGCTGGATCATGTCTTTCTGGTGGGCAGGACCACATCAGGTGGTGTGTTTTCGGGTGTCTGTGACCTTATTATGATTTTAGGCAACCTCTCTGCTAATGGGTGAGGTTGTGTTCCTGTCTTGCTAGTTGTTTGGCATATGGTGTCCAGCACTGGAGCTTTCTGGTCATTGAGTGGAGCTGGGTCTTAACATTGGATTGGAGATCTCTGGGAGAGCTTTCGCCATTTGATATTGTGTGTAGCTGGGAGGTGTCTTGTGGACCAATGTCCTGAACTTGGCTCTCCCACCTCAGAGGCACAGGCCTGACACCTGGCTGGAGCACGAAGACACTGTCAGCCACATGGCTCAGAAGAAAAATAAAAAAATAAAATAAGATAAAGTTATTAAAATAAAAATAATTTAATTTAAAAATGATTAAAAATTTTAAAATGAAAAAGTAATAAAAATAGAAAGAAAGAAGAGAGCAACCAAACCAAAAAACAAATCCACCAATGATAACCAGCACTAGAATCTCTACTAAAAGAACAAAAGGCAACAACAAGAAAAACGGACAGACAGAACCCTAGGGCAAATGGTAAAAGCAAAGCTATACAGACAAAATCACATAAAGAAGCATACACATACACACCCACAAAAAGAGAAAAAGAAAAAAGGATATATATCTATATATATATATTTTAAAAAAAGGAAGAGTGCAACCAAATCAATAATCAAATCTACCAGTGATAATAAACTCTAAATACTAAACTAAGATAAACATAAAACCAAAAACAAATTAGATGCAGAAAGCAAACCCCAAGTCTACAGTTGCTCCCAGAGTCCACTGCCTCAATTTTGGGATGATTCATTGTCTATTCAGGTATTCCAGAGATGCAGGTACATCAAGTTGATTGTGGTTATTTAATCCGCTGCTCCTGAGGCCGCTGGGAGAAATTTCCCTTTCTCTTCTTTGTTCGCACAGCTCCCGGGGTTCAGCTTTGGATTTGGACCCGCCTCTGCGAGTAGGTTGCCTGAGGGCATCTGTTCCCCGCCCAGACAGGACGGGGTTAAAGTAGCAGCTGCTTCGGGGGCTCTGGCTCACTCAGGCCGTGGGGAGGGAGGGGTACAGATGTAGGGTGAGCCTGTGGCGGCAGAGGCCGGCATGACGTTGCACCAGCCTGAGGCGTGCTGTGCGTTCTCCCAGGGAAGTTGTCCCTGGATCACAGGACCTGTCAGTGGTGGGCTGCACAGGCTCCCAGGAGGGGCGGTGTGGATAGTGACCTGTGCTCGCACACAGGGTTCTTGGTGGCTGCAGCAGCAGCCTTAGCGTTTCATGCCCGTCTCTGGTGTCCACAGTGGTAACCGCAGTTTGCACCTGTCTCTGGAGCTTGTTTAGGCAGTGCTCTGAATCCCCTCTCCTCGTTCACCCCGAAACAATGGTCTCTTGCCTCTAAGGCAGGTCCAGACTTCTTCCCGGACTCCCTTCTGGCTAACTGTGGTGAACTAGCCCCTTTCAGGCTGTGGTCACACAGCCAACCCCAGCCCTCTCCCTGGGGTCTGACCTCCAAAGCCCGAGCCTCAGCTCCCAGGCCCCGCCTGCCCCGGCGGGTGAGCAGACAAGCCTCTCGGGTTGGTGAGTGCTGGTCGGTCCTGATCCTCTGTGCAGGAATCTCTCTGCTTGGCCCTCCGCACCCCTGTTGCTGCGCTCTCCTCTGTGGCTCCAAAGCTTCCCCCCCCCACCCCATCTCCACCAGTGAAGGGCCTTCCTAGTGTGTGGAAACTCGTCCTCCTTCACAGCTCCCTCCTACTGGTGTAGGTCCTGTCCCTATTCCTTTGTCTCTGTTTATTCTTTTTCCTTTTGCCCTACCCAGGTACGTGGGGAGTTTCTTGCCTTTTGGGAGGTCTGAGGTCTTCTGCCAGCGTTCATAGGTGTTCTGTAGGAGTTGTTCCACATGTAGATGTATTTCTGATGTATTTGTGGGGAGGAAGGTGATCTCCACATCTTATTTTTCTGCCATCTTGAAGGCCTCTCAATACAATTTATTAAACTATTATTTCTTAATGGTTTTGAAGTAGGAAATTTATCATATACTAAAATTTTGCAAATGTTCTATAGTAGTTCACTGAGTTTTAGAAAACTTCTATGCCAGTTCTACTGTGATTTATTATTTTTTATTCCTTAATATATTTAAAATTCTGACAGGGGAAGGTCCATTTATCATTTTTATTTTTCAAAAATGTTTAGCTTTTCTCATTAGTTAAATGTATCTTAGATAACTTTAGAAAACTGTTTTGTTCTTGTCAAATTCTTTTTGTGAGTTTTTTAAGAAAGGAATTGATATTTTGATATTATTAAAGCTTTCAGGTACGTGATATATCTTTACATCATTTCAAATATTCTATTATGTCTTATAATAAAATTGTTTTTAGTTTTAAGTATATAATATAACTTTAGTACCCTATTTGATAGGTTTATTCTTACATATTCTGTATATTCGATTCCACTCACAATGAATCTTTTAACTCTTTTAACTGAATATAATGGTAGATCATGAAGATATTGATCTCTATTTATGAGAACTAACTCAGTTGACTCTCATTGGTCTTACAGAGAGACAACCCTATTATCACCATGTAATAGAAATTTTATCTCCTCTTCTCCAGTATTTATGTCCTTCATTTTCTTTTGGCCTTGTTGCATTGTTCTTTGATATTAGACAAAGCAGTGGTCATTCTTGTCTTGGTTTTTATATTTTGGTATTACATTTGATGTTGTTTCTAGGTTGAGATTTTATTATGAATAAATCATAACTTTTATCAAACGCCTCTTAAACAGTGATTGACATATAAATAGTTCTCCTTTATTCAATTGGTGACAGAAATTTAAATCAGCTCCCAATGTTGAAACATTTTGCTTTCTTTTCCTAAATCCCCCTAGACCATAATGCATTATTTTCATTAAAGGAGAGGATCTTATTTGCTACAACTTTATTAAAGAATTTTAACTTCCTTATTAAAAGTGAGATCAGTTTATCATCTTGTGCTACCATTGTTAAGTTTTAGTGTCAATGCTACCTTCCACTGGGATTTTGATTTGACTTGTGATATACTTACAAATTATTTTAGAAAAATTTCCATCTATTTAGTATTCTAATCTTGGAACATATTATTTCTCCATGTATTTCACTCTTGATGTTGGATCACACTACCTGAGTCAGTGCCATAGAGCTGAAGAGTTAACTGGGTGCAAGTTGGGGTAGTGGGAGGGCATTCCAGGAAGGAGTTTTAAAGAGAGAAGTTACATGATCCAATATGCCTATTGAAGAGACCTTCCCGATGACAGGTATAAGTAACTTTTCCAGATTTCTTTAAGAGGAGAAAAGGCTGTGGAGGGGGAGAGGAAATGTAACTAGAAAAGAAGGATTGGGGAGTGTGGAAAGATTGGAGAGATTTTATCATATTTAAAAGGTAATAGACTAGAAACAGAAGGAAGGAAAGGTTAATGGTACAATAGAAAGAAGAGATAGTTTATAATGTAAGATTTCCTAGAAGGTGGGAAGTGATAGGATTAAGGACAGATGGAGGCTGGCTTGTGATAGGGAGAAGGGTAAAACCACTAGCATTTTATGGGAAGGAAGAGGATGGGGTCAGAGGCAGGTAGGTATGTGGGATGAGTAGCAGGAAGCTGAGAGGGTTTCCATCTGATGAAGTAGGGGCAGTTACCTGCTCAGCTGGAGGAGGGGTAGGTGGGGGGGATAACCATGGTAGGAGAGGAAGTGGGCCATGAGAATAGGATTCCTCAGGAGTATGGAGTTCACAATTGAGGTTGAAGATCATGAACTTAGTGTGGTACTAATGAGTGGATAGTTTTCCATTACATTTTGTGACTGGGGATTGCTGGCATATGGGAGAGCCAATGATATAAAAAATACATTTTTCCCTACTCTGACTAATTTATTCAGTTGTCTTACTAATTCAAGAGGTTTTATTTTAAACGTGATTGTGTTTAGCTTTTGGCCTATAATCATGTCATCAATAAGCAATAGTAATTTTGTCTCCTGTATTTCCAGTGTTTTTTAAAGTTTCATATTTTATTTTATTGGTAAAACTCAATGTATAATTTTGTGCAATAACATTTATAGCAGGGATTTTTGCTTTGCTTCTGATTTTATTGGGGCTGCCTGGAATATTTTATCCTGAAATGTAATGTTGGGTTTCTTCTTTGATGATTTAATAATGTTCAGAAAGTTTTCAACTTCTAGTTCTGTAATCTTTAAAAAAGTAAGAATGGGTTGTAGCAAAATCTCTTTCAGCATGTATCCATTATCTATCCCATAATATATATTTTTTGAATCTATTTAATAGATCTGTGAATTCTGGGGATAAGTCTTGCTTGGTTGATTTTTACCATACTCTTGCATTTAGTTTGCTAGGAATTTATTTCAGGTTTTTGAATATATCAAAAATGGATTGACTTTTCTTGTTGTTTGAATATCAGAGCTATGTTAGCTTTAGAAAATAAATTATGTAGCTATCTATATCTTTGTTCTTTGGAGCAATTTATGTAGCATTAGCTATTCCTTGAACATTTGAAAAAACTCCATCTGGTTTCACAGCCAGTAATTTTTTTATGCCTTTTCCATGTCGTCTGTGGTTGTATGTCTATTTGATTTGGACTCCTTCTTGAGTCAATTTTAGTCACTTAGTTTTTAAAGACAAGCTTATTATAGTTGACTAATACAACACATTTTCTTATTGTTTTAAATTAAATGTTTTAATTTTTAAAATAAATTTATTTATTTTATTTATTTATTTTTGGCTGTGCTGGGTCTTCATTGCTGGGTGTGTCCCCTTCATTGGCCAGTGGATTCTTAATCACTGCACCACCAGGGAAGCCCTAAACATTTTAATTTAAATTGTGTCTGCTGTTAACATCCTCCATATCATTCCTACATAGGTCTATTTGCTGTTTCCACTGTTGCTCTTTTTCTCTTGGTTAAGTCTGCTCTGTCAACATTATTCTGCCTTCTTTATTTTGTTTGTTTGTTTAAAAGGTACCTTAGTCACTTTAGCTTTTTCTCTTTTTTTTTTTACCTTTTTTGGTATTCTTCCCTAAAACGTTGAGTTATTTAGTTTTTACCCTGTTTTCTAACTTAACATTGAAACTATGGTTTCAACTATTGTAGTTTAAAAAATATTCTGTAGTTATTTTTGTTTGTTTTCAGAGAGTTTTTCAACAGTGTCATTTGGGGGAAGATATATATGTGTTTGCTGTTACAAAAAAAGGTTGTTGTCACTGTTGCTTAAACTTTTGTTATTAATTTATTTTAATACACAGTAGACAGATGGCCTACTTTAACTTCTATTCTTTGGAAGCTATTGAGGCTTTTGGTAGTAGAATACATGAAAATTTTCATAAAATTTGCATGATATTTGAAAAGAAATTTAAGGCGTACAAGATTTGCTTTTAGTTTAACACTTAACAAATTGTTTTTCTCTCATTTTTCTCTGAATATCTAAAGGAATATTAGAATTTATAATGATGTTATGCTATCTAGGATTTATAGACTAATATATATATAATATCTTTGTTATGAATTTTACTTTTCATCCACATAAATGATTATTTTTCACTTTCTCAATGTTTTTGTCTTGAATTTTTGGGTATTATTTTTCATCCTTTCTTTGTCATTTGTTTGACCCAATATATATGCTCAACCTATGTTTTTTCCGTTTTAGGCTAGGTAGTACATAATTTCTTTTTCTTTTTTTTTTTCAACATTTCTTTAAACATCTTTATTGGAGTATAATTGTTTTACAATAGTACATTAGTTTCTGCTTTATAACAAAGTGAATCAGCTATACATATACATATATCCCCATATCTCCTCCCTCTTGCATCTCCCTCCCACCTTCGCTATCCCACCCCTCTAGGCGGTCACAAAGCACTGAGCTGATCTCCCTGTGCTATGCGGCTGCTTCGCACTAGCTATCTGTTTTACATTTGGTAGTGTACATATGTCCATGCCATTCTCTCACTTCGTCCCAGCTTACCCTTCCCCCTCCCCATGTCCTCAAGTCCATTCTCTATGTCTGCATCTTTATTCCTGTCCTGCCCCTGGGCTCTTCAGAACCTTTTTTTTAAGATTCCATATATATGTGTTAACATATGGTATTTGTTTTCCTCTTTCTGACTTACTTCACTCTGTATGACAGACCCTGGGTCCACTCACCTCACTACAAATAACTCAGTTTTTTTCTTTTTATGGCTGAGTAATATTCCATTGTATATATGTGCCACATCTTCTTTATCCATTCATTTGTTGATGGATACTTAGGTTGCTTCCTGTCCTGACTATTGTAAACAGAGCTGCAATGAACATTGTGGTACATGACTCTTTTTGAATTATGGTTTTCTCAGGGTATATGCCCAGCAGTGGGATCGATGGGTCATGTGGTAGTTTTATTTTTAGTCTTTTTGTTTGTTTGTTTTTTTGCGGTACGCAGGCCTCTCACTGTTGTGGCCTATCCTGTTGCGGAGCACAGGCTCCAGACACGCGGGCTTAGTGGCCATGGCTCATGGGCCCAGCCACTCCGCGGCATGTGGGATCCTCCTGGACCGGGGCACGAACCTGTGTCCCCTGCATCGGCAGGCGGACTCTCAACCACTGCGCCACCAGGGAAGCCCTAATTTTAGTTGTTTAAGGAACCTCCATAGTGTTTTCCATAATGGCTGTATCAATTTACATGCCCACCAACAGTGCAAGAGAGTTCCTTTTTCTCCACACCCTCTCCAGCATTATTTGTTTGTAGATTTTTTGATGATGGCTATTCTGATTGGTGTGAAGTAATACCAGATTGTAGTTTTGACTTGCATTTCTCTAATGATCAGTGATGTTGAGCATCCTTTCATGTGTTTGTTGGTAATCTGTATAACTTCTTTGGAGAAATGTCTATTTAGGTCTTCTGCCCATTTTTGGATTGCATTGTTTGTTTTTTGGATATTGAGCTGCATGAGTTGCTTGTATATTTTGGAGATTAATCCTTTGTCAGTTGCTCCATTTGCAAATATTTTCTCCCATTCTGAGTGTCGTCTTTTTGGCTTTTTATGGTGTCCTTTGCTGTGCAAAAGCTTTTAAGTTTCATTAGGTCCCAGTTGTTGATGTTTGTTTTTATTTCCATTTCTCTAGGAGGTGGGTCAAAAAGGATCTTGCTGTGATTTATGTCATAGAGTGTTCTGCCTATGTTTTCCTCTAAGAGTTTGATAGTGTCTGGCCTTACATTTAGGTCTTTAATCCATTTTGAGTTTATTTTTGGGTGTGGTGTTAGGGAGTGTTCTAATTTCATTCTTTTTTACATGTAGCTGTCCAGTTTCCCCAGCACCACTATTGAAGAGGCTGTCTTTTCTCCATTGTGTATTCTGGCTTCCTTTATCAAACATAAGGTGACTATACGTGCATGGTTTTTTCTCTGGGTTTTCTATCCTGTTCCATTGATCTATATTTCTGTTTTTGTGCCAGTACCATACTGTCTTCATTACTGTAGCTTTGTAGAATAGTCTGAAGCCAGAGAGCCTGATTCCTCCAGCTCCATTTTTGTTTCTCAAGATAGCTTTGGCTATTCGGGGACTTTTGTGTTTCCATACAAATTGTGAAATTTTTTGTTCTAGTTCTGTGAAAAATGCCATTGGTAGTTTGATAGGGATTGCAGGGAATCTGTAGATTGCTTTGCGTAGTATAGTCATTTTCTCAATGTTGATTCTTCCAATCCAAGAACACGGTATATCTCTCCATCTGTTTGTATCATCTTTAATTTCTTTCATCAGTGTCTTATAGTTTTCTGCATACAGGTCTTTTGTCTCCCTAGGTATGTTTATTCCTAGGTATTTTATTCTTTTTGTTGCAATGGTAAATGGGAGTGTTTCCTTAATATGGCTTTCAGATTTTTCATCATTAGTGTATAATTATGCAAGAGATTTCTGTGCATTAATTTTGTATCCTGCTACTTTACCAAATTCATTGATTAGCTGTAGTAGCTTTCTCGTAGCATCTTTAGGATTCTCTATGTATAGTGTCATGTCATCTGCAAACAGTGACAGATTTACTTCTTTTCTGATTTGGATTCCTTTTATTTTTTTTCTTCTCTGATTTCTGTGGCTAAAATTTCCAAAAATATTTTGAATAATAGTGGTGAGAATGGACAACCATATCTTGTTCCTGATCTTAGAGGAAATGGTTTCAGTTTTTCACCATTGAGAATGATGTTGGCTGTGGGTTTGTCATATATGGCCTTTATTATGTTGAGATAAGTTCCCTCTATGCCTACTTTCTAGAGGGTTTTTATCATAAATGGGTGTTGAATTTTGCCAAAAGCTTTTAATGCATCTAATGAGATGATCCTATGGTTTTTCTCTTTCAACTTGTTAATATGGTGTATCATATTGATTGATTTGCCTATATTGAAGAATCCTTGCATTCCTGGGATAAACTCCTCTTGATCATGGTGTATGATCCTTTTAATGTGCTGTGGATTCTGTTTGGTAGTAATTTGTTGAGGAGTTTTGCATGTATGTTCATGAGTGATATTGGCCTGTATTTTTCTTTCTTGGCGACATCTGTGTCTGGTTTTGGTATCAGGGTGATGGTGGCCTCGTAGAATGAGTTTGGGAGTGTTCCTTCCTGTGCTATATTTTGGAAGAGTTTGAGAAGGATGGGTGTTAACTCTTCTCTAAATGTTTGATAGACTTCACCTGTGAAGCCATCTGGTCCTGGGCTTTTGTTTGTAGGAAGAATTTTAATCACAGTCTCAATTTCAGTGCTTGTGATTGGTCTGTTTATATTTTCTATTTCTTCCTGGTTCAGTCTCAGAAGGTTGTGCTTTTCTGAGAATTTGTCCATTTCTTCCAGGTTGTTCATATTATTGGCACATACGTGCTTGCAGTAATCTCTCCTGATCCTTTGTATTTCTGCAGTGTCAGTTGTTACTTCTCCTTTTTCATTTCTAATTCTGTTCATTTGAGTGTTCTCCCTTTTTTTCTTCATGAGTCTGGCTAATGGTTTATCAACTTTGCTTACCTTCTCAAAAAACCAGCTTATAGTTTTATTGATCTTTGCTATCATTTCCTTCAATTCTTTTTCATTTTTTTCTGATCTGACCTTTATGATGTCTTTCCTTCTGCTAACTTTGTTTTTTTTTTGTTCTTCTTTCTCTGATTGCTTTAGGTGTAAGTTTAGGTTGTGTTTTTGAGATTTTTCTTGTTTCCTGAGGTAGGACTGTATTGCTATAATGTTCTGTCTTAGAACTGCTTTTGCTGCATCCCATAGATTTTGGGTTGTCATGTTTTCATTGTCATTGGTTTCTAGGTATTTTTTGATTTCCTGTTTGATTTCTTCAGTGATCTCTTGGTTATTCATTAGTGTATTGTTAGACCTCCATGTGTTTGTGCTTTTTACAGATTTTTTTTCTGTAATTGATATCTAGTCTCATAGCCTTTTGGTGGGAAAAGATACTTGATATGATTTCAGTTTTCTTAAATTTAGCAAGGTTTGATTTGTGACCCAAGATATGATCTATCCTGGAGAATGTTCCATGAGCACTTGAGAAGAAAGTGTATTCTGTTGTTTTTGGGTGGAATATCCTATAAATATCAATTACGTCCATCTAGTTTAATGTGTCATTTAAAGCTTGTATTTCCTTATTTATTTTCATTTTGGATGATCTGTCCATTGGTGAAAGTGGGGTGTTAAAGTCCCCTACTATTATTGTGTTACTGTCAATTTCCCATTTTATGGTTGTTAGCATTTGCCTTATGTACTGAGCTGCTCCTATGTTGGGCGCATAAATATTTACAATTGTTGTATCTTCTTGTTGGGTTGATCTCTTGATCATTATGTAGTGTCCTTCTTTGTCTCTTGTAATAGTCTTTATTTTAAAGTCTATTATGTCTGATATGAGAATTGCTACTCCAGCTTTCTTTCGATTTCCATTTGCATGGAATATCTTTTTCCATCCCCTCACTTTCAGTCTGTATGTGTCCCTAAATCTGAAGTGGGTCACTTGTAGACATCATATATACGGGTCTTATTTTTGTATCCATTCAGCCAGTTTATGTCTTTTGGTTGGAGCATGTAATCCATTTACATTTAAGGTGATTATCAATATGTATGTTCGTATTCCCATTTTCTTAATTGTTTTGGGTTTGTTATTGTAGGTCTTTTCCTTCTCTTGTGTTTCCTGCCTAGAGAAGTTCCTTTAGCATTTGTTGTAAAGCTGGTTTGGTGGTGCTGAATTCTGGTAGCTTTTGCTTGTTCGTAAAGTTTTTAATTTCTCTGTCGAATCTGAATGAGATACTTGCTGGGTAGAGTGAACTTGGTTGTAGGTTTTTCCCTTTCATCACTTTAAATATGTCCTGCCACTCCTATCTGGCTTGCAGAGTTTCTGCTGAAAGATCAGCTGTTAACCTTTTGGGAATTCCCTTGTATGTTATTTGTTTTTCCCTTGCTGCTTTTAATATTTTTTCTTTGTATTTAAGTTTTTCTTTTTTTTTTTTTTTTTTTGCGGTACGCGGGCCTCTCACTCTTGTGGCCTCTCCCGTTGCAGAGCACAGGCTCCGGATGCGCAGGCTCAGCGGCCATGGCTCACGGGCCCAGCCGCTCCGCGGCATGTGGGATCTTCCCAGACTGGGGCACGAACCCGTGTCCCTTGCATCGGCAGGCAGACTCTCAACCACTGCACCACCAGGGAAGCCCTGTATTTAATTTTTGATAGCTTGATTAGTATGTGTCTTGGCATGTTTATCCTTGGATTTATCCTGTATGGGACTCTCTGTGCTTCCTGGACTTGATTGACTGTTTCCTTTCCCATATTAGGGAAGTTTTCAACTATAATCTCTTCAAATATTTTTGCAGTCCCTTTCTTTTTCTCTTCTTCTCCTGGGACCCCTATGATTCAAATGTTGGTGCGTTTAATGTTGTCCCAGAGTTCTCTGAGACTGTTCTCAATTCTTTTCATTCTTTTTTCTTTATTCCGCTCTGTGGTAGTTATTTCCACTATTTTATCTTCCAGGCCACTTATCCGTTCTTCTGCCTCAGTTATTCTGCTATTGATTTCTTCTAGAGAATTTTTAATTTCGTTTTTTGTGTTGCTTATCATTGTTTGTTTGCTCTTTAGTTCTTCTAGGTTCTTGTTAAACGTTTCTTGTATTTTCTCCATTCTGTTTCCAAGATTTTGGATATCTTTACTATCATTACTCTGAATTCTTTTTCAGGTAGACTGCCTATTTCCTCTTCATTTGTTTGGTCTGGTGGGTTTTTACTTTGCTCCTTCATCTGCTGCGCATTTCTCTTTCTCATTTTGGTTAACTTACTGTGTTTGGGGTCTGCTTTTCACAGGCTGCAAGTTAGTAATTCCCATTGTTTTTGGTGTCTGCCCCCAATGGGTAAGGTCGTTTCAGTGGGTTGTATAGGCTTCCTGGTGGAGGGGACTGGTGCCTGTGTTCTGGTGGATGAGGCTGGATCTTGTCTTTCTGGTGGGCAGGACTGTGTCTGGTGGTGTGTTTTGAGGTGTCTGTGACATTATTATGGTTTTAGGCAGCCTTTCTGCTAATGGGTGTGTTTGTGTTCCTATCTTGCTAGTTGTTGGCATGGGGTGTCCAGCACTGGAGCTTTCTGGTCATTGAGTGGAGCTGGGTCTTAGCGTTGAGACGGAGATCTCTGGGAGAGCTCTCACCGATTGGTGTTACGTGGGGCCAGGAGGTCTCTTGTGGTCCAATGTCCTGAACTCGGCTCTCCCACCTCAGAGGTCCAGACCTGACACCCAGCCAGAGCACCAAGACCCTGTCAGCCACATGGCCAGGTGCGTGGGGAGTTTCTTGCCTTTTGGGAGGTCTGAGGTCCTGCCAGCATTCAGTAGGTGTTCTGTAAGAGTTGTTCTACATGTAGATGTATTTTTGATGTATTTGTGGGGAGGAAGGTGATCTCCACATCTTACTCTTCTGCCATCTTGAAGGTCTTGAAATACATAATTTCTGACCTTTCAGTATTGTTTTCTTTTATAAGTAGATAGAATTGATTACTTTTTCCCCCTTAACCTAAGCAGATGGGTTTAGTTATGTTTGAACGGGACATTTTAAATGAATTAATGTTTGTTCTAATTGATATAATTGGCCTTTTTTAGGCTTTTCTGTTCTTGCATCATAAAGACTGTGTCATCTAGTATACAATTGAGAATGCCAGTTTTCTCATTTTTCTGGTTTTAGGAGTCTGTTTGTTTTAGAAGTGTATTTTTCCTTTTTTGTTTTATTAAAATTTATTTCCCTGGTTCTGTAATTTTTTCTATTTTTCCTTCCTAACCCCAATCAGATAGCTCCACCCAGATGCAGACATTGACAAGAAACCCTCCTTCCTTGGGCTCTGCTCCCTCTCCCTGTGGATGTTCTTCAATCTATAGCTGATGACCATTGTCTATGGTTATCTTGCCATTCCCAGTTCTAGCTTCATCTTCAGGCTCTGACAGGTATACTCATGTGGCATTGGCAGACTGAGACAGGATTGTCTTCTACACCCGTTGACTGTTTCTCTGAAACCTGACTAATTGGAGTTCCCCAAGTCTGTGTCCCTGGCTGCTGGTCGTCTCTCTGTCCTCTGCACTTTGTATCTGATTCTACTTTTGACTTGTTTGAACTACACTGAGTAGGGCACCATGCATTGTACCAGTCCAACTCCTGCTTTCTCACCTGTTGTTTTCTGTGAATTGAGGTAGTAATATTTTTATTTGGACCACAGTATTCTGACCTCTTCAAAAACAGTGGACAGCTAGGCTGTTAGTTGGAACAGAGTCTAACTCTGAGACAGAGGCAGTTAGTTGGGAGCAGACAATGGATCTTTGCTTTGTTTCTGGCAAAATGGGATGCTTTGGGCACTGGTTATTTTGCTCAATTTATCTCCAGAAGGCTTATATTTAATTGATATATTTTCTTGTTACTTGCAATAGATTAGATATCAATTTCAGTTTTAAGCATTGATATGAAATTTTTGTCTTCTCCTGCTTCATAGGTATTTTTGTCACTGGTGGAGAGATGTCATTGTAAACCAGAAGCCACAAGCAACACTTAAAAAAAAAAAAGTCATGTTAATAATGCCCATTTATTGAGCATATGTTGTGTTCTAGGCCTTAATGGTAAATGTTGATGGTGTTTGGAACACCTTTTTCTTCATTTAAGGGACCAGTGGACATATTTTTTTCCCTAATTGCCATCTAAGCAATTGATTTGTCTTATTTTTATGCGCATTGAATCAATATATCTATCATCCATCTTCCTTTTTTGTCCTGTGCTAGAAAGCCAAGAGTCTACCTACAGCAAGTTTATCAGACAGATGGTATGCCATTTTTGTATTAATCTAAATAGTGACTCCAAATCATGCCCTTATTTTTATTCATAATGTATTTCTAGTTTACGTAATACTCAGTCTGTTGAGTCTGCCTTAAATACTTTTTGTATCAAGGTGGAATAACATAATAATAAGTAAGTTTGGGCTTTTACACCTGCCTCCAAAATAAAATTGGATTTGAAAGACGTGAAATTGCACTTTATATTAGGTTACACTAAACCTTGTGATCTATAAAGCATTGAAAGTTCCATGACTTAAATCCTTGCTTTTAGCTAATTTTAAAATATTTCTTTCATTCCGGAGAACACCATAATTTGAAAAGTTACATCCACCCCAATGTTCATTGCAACACTATTTACAATAACCAGGACATGGAAGCAACCTAAATGTCCATCAACAGAGGAATGGATAAAGAAGATGTGGCACATATATACAATGGAATATTAGCCATAAAAAGAAACAAAATTGAGTTATTTGTAGTGAGGTGGATGGACCTAGAGTCTGTCATAAAGAGTGAAGTAAGTCAGAAAGAGGAAAACAAATACCGTATGCTAATACATATATATGGAATCTTAAAAACAAAAATGGTTCTGAAGAACCGAGGGACAGGACAGGAATAAAGAAGCAGACATAGAGAATGGACTTGAGGACACGGGGAGGGGGAAGGGTAAGCTGGGACGAAATGGGAGAGTGGCATGGACATATGTACACTACCAAATGTAAAATAGATAGCTAGTGCGAAGCAGCCGCATAGCACAGGGAGATCAGCTCGGTGCTTTGTGACCACCTAAGGGGTGGGATGGGAGGGTGGGAGGGAGATGCAAGAGGGAGGGGATATGGGGATATATGTATATGTATGGCTGATTCACTTGGTGATACAGCAGAAACTAACACACCATTGTAAAGCAATTTTAATCAAATAAAGATGTTAAAAAAAAACCCTCAATATCATTTTACCTATTAATTCATCTTCCAGAAATCTACCCTAAGAAAACAATCATAGATGTGCACAAAAATCTATTACAAAGAAAATCAAGCAGCACTATTTATAAACGTGAAAAATTAGAAACCACCCCATTAGAGGGCTGCTACAATTAGGGATAATTTCTTCTCTGGGTAAGATCACATTTTCTGTATAGAAACAAATGAAAATTGCAAGACACCAGAAGAGTAGACCCCCTTAGAAGCTTTTACATCCCTATAAGATGGGATGTCCAGCAATATCCAGTAATGTAGAGTTCATCCCCTTTGCCCTTGGCCTTGGCCCAAGGTGTGACTCTGTCTTACCTTTGCGGTCCTGAGCCCTAGATAGCCTCACCTAGTGATGGAGGTGACCTTGGCAAGGTTGACTGAGGCTCAGTGGGTTCTCTGCAAGTCTTTAGCACCCACTGCAAGAGGCAGAAGGAAGATGATCTGATCCCTTTACTGAGGCTATTGCTTTTCCCTAAACAGAGATTGAGGGAGTCTCTTATCTCATCTGGGACATCCAAGGGGAGATTTCTCCTTCTTTTATTACAAAAATTAAAAGTAAGCAATCAAGTGAACAAGCAAAGTTTTTTCAACAAAGAGGAACTTTTAAGCATGGGATTTGCAGACATTCTCTTACTTCATGGTGTATATGTAAGCTATCTCCAGGAAGAGTACATGGTCTATGGCAAGTCTTATGTAAGAATATTAGAAATCATCTCAGTTTATTCATCCCACATGCCTCTTATAGAGAAGTAGAATTAGATACATGGCAGCAAAGGGGATTTTCAAAGAAGTCTCCTATAATAAAACAATAATCAACAAATGATTAATTAAATAGATTATGGTATGGCTATGCCATAGAATATCATGCAGCCATTAATACCATGTAGTGGCACTATTTACAATAGCCAAGACATAGAAGCAAGCTAAGTGTCCCTCAACAGATGAGTAGATAAAGAAAATGTGATATATATATATATATATATATATATATATATATATATATACATACAGCAGCAACATGGATGGATCTACAGAATATACTTAGTGAAGTAAGTCAGACAGAGAAAGACAAATACTATATGATATCAATTATATGTGGAATCTAAAACATAATGCAAGTGAATCTATATACAAAACAAAAACAGACTCACAGACATGGAAAACAAATCTGTGGTTACCAAAGGGGAAAGGGAGGAGGGATGAGATAAATTAGGAGTATGGGATTAGCAAATATACACCACTATAAATAAAATAGATAACCAACAAGGGTTTACTGCATAACACAGGGAACAATATTCAATTTCTTATAACAACCTATAATGGAAAATAATCTGAAAAAATATATGTATAACTGAATCACTCTGCCGTACACCTGAAACTAACACATCATAAGTAAACTGTACTTCAATAAAAAAATACTGTGCAGTAGAAGAAAATGTCATATGAGAAAGTTCTCACGCATGACAAACAGGGTACAAGCCGATATGTGCAATGCAGTTCTAATCTTGTCCACAAGAAATTGAGGGGAAAAAAAACCACTGGACATATTTATACCACAATGTTAACATTTGGTGGTGTTATGAGTGGTGGTTTAATTTTTTCTTGGTGTTTTTCTGTACTTTAAAAAATTCCCATCCATCTCATACTACTTTTGTATTCAGAGAACAAATGGTTATGAAAAATGTTTACTTATTTCCTCAGTAATTATTTTTGAAGTACCTATCATGTGCCAGATATTATGGTAAACTGACAACACAAGAGTCAACACAAGACAATTTTCTTACTCTCAGAACTTATTTCTAGTGGGGTGAGGGCACAGAAAACAAACCAATAAACAAATGAAATATATAGTATATCAGTTGGTGATACATGCTTTGGGAAAAAAAGAAAGAAAACCAGGGAAGGGAGCTAGGCGTGCTGGGGACTGGAAGGGAGTGCAATTTTAAATAAGAGAAGGCTCTATGATGGTTAAGTGTATACATTTCTCCTGAGTGTATTTGAATTTCAAATCCTTGCTGGTGGCCACAGGTGGTTTCGAGAAGTAAATCATTATTAACCACAGAGTAACTCAGGCATCATCGTATACTCACAGAAAAGGCAGACTCTGGTGCGCATGGGAAGCAGCTTAGATGGGGACCTAAGTGCCGAGAGAGCCAATGGCACCAGCGGATGCCCTGAAATGAACCTGGACTGTCCAACTGTGTATAAAATACCATTCCAATTAAGATCTCTGCACAAGGATTTGTGACAAGAGGGGAAAATTGCACCGCAGCCTATATCTCTTGGTAAAGATAGACAGATAGATGATAGAATAGTCATCCATTCACAATACCTGCTTTCCCTGGGAAAGTGGGATGATCCTCCTTCGTTTCTTTTCCCAGTCTGGCCCTGCCCCAGGCAGGCGTCCAGAAGTATGCCACATGGACAACCAAGTCTGAGTGGAGGTTGCAGCAGTCTGGAAGGCAGTGTACTCTTCCCTGCCAAGGTGGAGTGCTGAGCCAGTCGGCATCAAGAAGGTTGCTTGGAACCCGAACAGTTTCCCCAGCTCCTCTGGAGAGAAACATTCATATAGCGCAATGTTCTTGCTGGCTTAGAAGTTGTCTTAGTCCTTTTGGGCTGCGGTAACAAAATACCACAGACTGGGTGGATTATAAACAGCAAACATTTACAAACATTTATTTCTCACTGTTCTGCAAGCTGGAAGACCGAGATCAGGGTGCCAGCATGGCAGGGTGACAACCCTCTCTCTGGTTGCAGACTGCCAACTTCTCACTGTGTCCTCACATGGTGGAAGGGCCTAGGGAGCTCTGTGGGGTCTCTTTTATAAGGGCACTAATCCTGTTCCTGAGGGCTCAACCCCTAATGACCTAATCATCTCCCAAAGGCCCGAACTCCTAAGACCATCACCCCGGGCATTAGAATTTCAACACATGAATTTTTTTTTTGGGGGGGGTCACAAACATTCAAACCATGGCAGAAGTCTTCCTGAATTCCCAGAATAATGGGCATATTTACAGATAAACAAAACACAAAGTTCATTTCAAGCCTCATTACAGATTATGTTGTGCTAGTCTACAGAATTGGATACTTAGAAATTGACCAGTGAAAAACAACTTGCTTGGCTTGAAGAATTTGAATAAATAATTTCGAATTGTCTGCTCCATCCATAACTGCTATAAATAATTTAAAAATTGTGTTAAAGTCTCTGTGTACTCACCATTTCTAGCCCAGATACGGCATGCCTGGGATAAAGTAGCCACTCAATAAATGATGGCTGTTATCATGACGACATGATGGCAATGATTAGAGGGATACTGACAAACGAGTACCTGATAAAGCATAGCAATACTGCAGCAATGTTTTGATTTTCCCAGAGGCAGTGGTGTTTAAAGGGAGGACTACAAAGTGAAGATATGCAGAACCTGGAATAAATGTCGAATGGTGTAACTGGGGGCCCTGGTGTTTTAAGATGGGTGGGGGACTGGCTCTGAGTCCTCCAAACTTGTCACATGGTCACCTACAAACTCTGATTCTATATAAACCCAGCACAGAGTTCATGATCTTGGTATCAACTAAAATAGTCATTGTCACCCCCAAGGGCAGAAACTTCTAGAAGGCATCTCTCTCCCTACTCAGCCATGTGGGTACAGAAGCTTCACTCCTCTCTAGGGTAAGGAGCACAGAAAGCTAGCTCTCCTCTACAATACTGGTGCTTTCTCACTGCCAGCTGCAGGTCAGGAAGGGGAGGATATAGGAATGGGATAATTAAATCCCAGGCCTTTTAAGGGACATCAGGACTGTTGAATCCAAGCCTTTGGACTGATATTCCAGTGGCTTTTACTGCACATTAAAAATGAAAGAGAAATGGATTCAGCATCTGTCCACATTAATTATCTGTGGCCCTTTGGCTCCCTGAACAGTGTCAGGAGTTTTGAGATCCTCAAACTCTCTTCTGCTGGATATAAAAAGAAAAATATAAAAAAATATAGCAAGTGGGATAATAGCATTTGTCAGTTGCATTTACAGTTCGTTTAGCTTGGCTGAATTAATGAGTACCTATTCGGCAGACACGCAAGGATGTCATTACACGTTCTGGAACTATACCGTACAATTAAACATCTCTGTGGTAGAATCGTAAGTAGCAGAAGCAGAAAAAAAATCCTTCAAGTTACTCAGATTGGCACTTTTTTTCAGAGCATCTACTTTTCCCCAGTCGAGAACATTCCTGGTGTTGGGCAAAGAGCAGCCACTTATGGGACTCCTTTTATGTGCGTATCGTTGCACGGAGCACACAGTGCCCTTTCTCTCTGAGACATGTGTGTCCTCTCCCTCCATCTGCTAAACTCCCCGAGCAGCTGGTTGGTGGCTTTCAGGGGCACCTCCTATTTACCATCCTCATGTGTAGTTTTTCAACCATGTACTACCCCTCCCTTGGATTATCAACTCAGGCAGGCAGAGACCGTGCATTTCACAGCTTCGTATTCTCCAAGGTGTTTTGCTTAGTGTTTTACATTTGGTAAGGTGCTCAATAACAGTTGTGAATTTTAAATGCCAAGAGAAAAAGAAAAGAAACTTCACTGCTTCTAAAAGCTTATAATAGCTACTAACAGTAAGCAATAGCTTTAATTTTTTTAAAAAGCATTTTCTATGTGCTTGGTCTAGCACTGTGCTTGGCACTTTAAATACATTACTTCCTTTAATCCTGTCCCCATCTGAAGAAGACATGCCTGAGTCTTACGGAGGTTAACCTATATTAGCTTAATGTTACATAGTCAGACTCAGGATTTAATCACAGGTGTGGCTCATTTCCGTGGTTCTAACCTTTATATCATACATTCCTGTGATCTTCACCTGTATACCACACATTTCTATCATTTATAAGGGTTGTTGACATTTTAGCATAAATGCTTTAATGTCATCACTATGATATCCCATATGCCAGAATTAATTGTTAAAATGGCTGAATGCTCAAGAGAAAAATATCAAACACACATGCACTGAAGTAGGTTGGAAGAATGCAGCATTGGCCTTGAATTCCCTGCTACTGTGGTCTGAAGAATGTTGGCATCATTACAGGTATTCAAGACAGATTTAGATGGAGTGAAATAGTGGTCTTGTTTCTTTTCCCTGGATACCATGGTGCTTAGGAGAGGGAGAAAATTTTATCATGTGAGATTACCAATCACAAAAGTGATCTATAGTTCTTCTGGGTAACTGGAGATGGTAATATACTATTAAATAGAGAAAAATGTTGAGGCATTATTATACCTCACCTTTACTATTACACGCATTTATTGAGTATCTATGAAGGTCTAGAAGTATGCCTAGGCACTTGGAACGTAAGGTAGAATAGAATGCGTGCCTACATTTAAGGTTCAGCTGGGTAAATGATTATAATGACATTTGTTAAAATCTTATAATAGAGGCTCACAGAAAGTGATATAGGTTCCACGTGTAGAAACAATTCTGCCTAATTGTTAAGAAAGGATTGACATTATCAGTGAAGGTCTTCAGGATCTGCTGGTCCTGAGGCTGAGGTGGTAGCCCACAGAGCAACTGAGGGAAGGCTTGATTCTGGAATCTAGATGCTCCTGTTCGAGTAGATGGAGTGCAGGATCTGGGGAGGTCCCAGAAGAAGACAGAAGATGAATGTTTAGGACACAGGTCAACCTGCATCGGGAGGATGTCCTGGGATGTGAGCGAGCACAAAAAGGCAGTCTGGTGGTAGGTAAAGAGCAGTCGGGCAGTTGGCATCAAGGGGCTGTAGCAAAGGCCATGGGGCTCAGACACGAGCACCAGGATTCAGGGTCAAGGCTCTGGACCTAAGAGCCTGAGGAGTTAGGCCAGATCCTCATCCTCAGGGTCCAAGGTACTTTGTCAGGAGTTTTGGTAGTTAAAACTGGACCTTAAATTCATCATAAGGAACAAGTCACAGCAAAAATAGCCTTAAAGCTGACTTAAGCATGAGCCTCTATTCTTTGGTCAGGGTCTTCTTAAATGTCCCTTAAAACTGAGCAAGACTAGGGTTGGCTTGAGTCTGAGTGCGTTGTGTGGTCAGAGGAGGAAACAGAGACTGTAGGAGGAATCAAGTCCCAGCTACGGGTAGCAGGAGGCCAATGAGCCTCCATCTGCCACTATAGGTAATTCATTAGGCTCTTCCTTGTCATCCTAGGACACTAACTTCTGCTAAAGGGTTACTTATCATTTTATTTTGAGTAATGACTTTGGTGGAATAGTGATATCAGGGGTAAGTCATTTGTCAGTGCTGTCTGTTACTATTGAAATGTTTGGGGTTTTCTAGCAGTAAGGCTTTTATTTTTTTTAATTTATTTATTATTTCACTAGCAACCCACTTTTTAATCTTTTTTTTTAATTGAAATATAGTTGATTTACAATACTATAATACTTTTAGGTGTACAGCGTAGTGATTCAGCATTTTTACAGATTATACTCCATTAGAAGTTATTATAAGAAAATGGCTATAATTCCCTGTTCTATACAATATATTCATTTTTTTTGAATTTTTGAATTTTATTTTATTTATTTGTTTATACAGCAGGTTCTTATTAGTTATCCATTTTATACATATTCGTGTATACATGTCAATCCCAATCTCCCAATTCATCACTCCCTTGCCGCTTCCCCCCTTGGTGTCCATACGTTTGTTCTAAATGTTTGTAAGAGTTTTCATATGTTTAGAAAATCTCTGTGATTTCTAATTATGGTAGCTTATTCTAGTACCTGAAAAAATTAGCAATGTAATATTTAATTAATTCATAATTTTAGATAATTTGACAAGGGATAGCCTGAAGTTTATTTTTGATTGATTTGCACTATCTACCATTTACTAGGCTAATTAAGTCGGACAAGATTGTAAGGAAAATGCTTAAATGACTTTTGAAAATAGTTTTCAAGTACTCTTAAATACTTTAAAAACTACCATTTATGTATATAGCCCATACAGAGCAGAGATCAGGTGAAAAAGGATAGAGAGTGGGACTGGAGGGGCAAGTGAAATACCTCCTGCACAGGTATCTTTGTGCCTTATTCTGCATTCTTCTGTGTTGTGTGGATCATTAACAATAGAAATATATTACCTGTGTAAGTTTTTCATGTAAAATAAGTAGGGCCAGGTTCCCATCCATCTTTGGAGCTTGAGTCCCCAGCTCTCAATCCACAGCATCCTGAGCCTCAAACTTACAGTTTCCCACCCACCATGAGAATCCAAATAGTTCAGATTGAGTGGGGTGTGGGAGACACTTTCGTGGTCCACCTAGAATCAATTACCCTTTCGTCCTTCCTAATGAACACTGGTTTTGTTAGGCATCCTGCAATCTCCCGTGTAACCACATGATGCCTTAGGGCAAGCTGCTTGTCCCCAAGGGGGTCTGATTGGTCTAAGGGTGATCCCAGTCTCCTTTCCAGTGACCCAATCTGGCCAATAGGCAAGGGAGGAAGCCTGGTGGAGGGCCTCTGAGAGCCTTCCTCACTCTTAGCGAGCCACAGGGTCAGACAGTACCTGTTCTCCTGACTGAGTCATGTCTGGGTATGGTGGCTGGAGCTGTGGCAGTCAGCTTGCCTCCGGCACAGGATGGCTGAGCTCAGAGGTGGAATGACTGGGTTCTTGACCAAATCAACCAGTCACGTGGATCTCCCTATTTCTGGACTTGCTGTTATGTGAAAGAAAGCATTGTTTCCACAAAGGATGTCTGAATCTTGGCACTGTATTCGAGGAAAAACTATTCCCCTCTAACTGTCTTAGGTTCTCTGATGGGACCTTGCGAATCAGACTGACAAAAGACAGATTACCGGGAGATAAAAACAAATAGAAGTTTATCAACGCATGCATCATACATACAGGTGGGAGAGCTCAATGATGAGCATCTCAAAGGGGCAGCTAGAACTGGGGCTTATATAGCATCTTAGCAAAGGACAATATATTTGTAGATAAATGACAAGACAACAGAAAAGGGCTTTGAGCTTCTGAGGCTGGCAAATTGTGGGAAGGCGGATATATGGGGCAACTCGTGGAAGATAAGGGCTAGTTGGAAAGGTTTGTGCAGATTCTTTCTCAATGTCATTCTGTCTCCAGTGATAAGGTTTTTATCCCCTTCCTAGCGTGGGAAGTTTCAGGGGACACTTTCGCAAGGGGAATTTATGTTCTGATTTCAGGCAGATGGAGCAAAGAGGGCAGGGACTGACAGCCCATCCTGTATCTGCTTTTTCTCAGTTGCCTTCAGCTCAAAATAACCCTTGTGCCAGAGTGGCATATTGTGGATTGGCATACTCTGAACTCTTTCAGAGCACAAGGAAGAACCTTACTTGAGAACCCCACTGGCTCTCCCTGGGGTCATGCTAGAGGCTTTCAGGTCAGGCTTCTCCCAGCCTCTCCAGAAGTTACCTCACTCCTCATTGCCACTCTTCAGACCCAGCCATCAGGCCCCAAGTTGTAGGGCTACTTGTGTGTTGACGATGTATTTTTCAGGTTAGTATAAATTGATCTGAGAAGTGTGATGCTTTGAGGTGCCACATTTGCCAAGATTCACTTTAGAACTGAAGTTACGTTTTCATGAGTACAACCAGACTTATGTCTTTTTAAAACTGTATTATTTGTAAGGTAATGGTTATTTCTTTTTGATAATAAAGTGATTCTATATATTCTTTATAGAAAATATGGAATATGAAGAAAAATGAAAAGAAAATATTTCATATCCATAAGTAACTACTGTTAACATTTGTGTGTATGTATATACTTTTAGCTTTTTTTCCCATCTAGCTATGGGTTTTGTTTGTCTTACTAAAATTAAATGAAAGCCTACCCCCTGTGTTGTAAGTTGTGTTTCTCACTTATGCTATTATAACACAATCACCTCATATCTGGTTGCATGGTATCCCAACGTATGGATGTGACATAGCACGTTTACCTACTTCTATGTGGTTCAACATTTGGATTGGCTCTAATTCCTGAAGTCTTTTTGATAACAAAGAAAAGAGAAAGCCAAGGGAATAATAGGGAATGTCATATTCAAATGTTAAATTTCAGTACCCTTAAATTTGAATAGTAAATTAGAATTGCTCCGCAGAGTAAAGTATCCAAGGAACCAATCACTTCCATTTCTCTGCAGACCATGGTTCTCTATCAGTATATGGCATCAGCCTCCTTGAAGGGCCCCTTCAGGGGCAGGTCCCTGGTCCCAGAACTCTAATTTTACATGTCAAAGTTAATATCACTGTCAATGTCATTGTGTGGAGCTGGGCTTTCAAGTAATCACCTCTTACTTTTAGTTTGCTCAATAGAATTGAAAACCCAACCTTTTCTAGAGGTTCACCACTAAGACTGGATTACCATTCCCCAAAGTGGGAGACTCAGTGATATGTCAAGGCATGTTTCTGTCATGGTGGTTCATTAGCAAAATCTCTCTCTTGCCCCTCACAGCGATAACAATAATAACCCATGATAGTTCTATAGTACTTTACAGTTTACGAAGGCATTTCACTTTACCATTGGATCTTATTACAACCACAGTCCTTTGAGATAAGTAGGCAGGTGTATACGAATGTATGGGAAATCTCCTGCCCCTTCCATCTCCTGTCTCCATCACCTCCAAATTCCATACTGACTGGGCCATGCTTACTGGTGATCAGGGTAAACATGTTTTAAAAGATACTTGCCTTAGAGGAATGCTACCTCTGGACTTTGTCATCTAGCCTTGTGGGGCAAGCTTGCCCAGTTCTGGATTTGGGAAGTAGGCTGCCATTTCTCTAGTTTAATTTTCTTTTTCACGTGTAAACGCTGCGTGTTCTGGTCGCCAGGGAATGAATGACAGTAAGAACTGATCTTTGAGCAGGGGAGAAGACCCATTAAATTTAACTGACCTTAAGCAACACGCTGCAGTCCAGATTACTACGGGACACAGACACTAACCCAGCTAACAATGAGGTGGTCTCCGCTCCTGTTGCTACTGCTGTGTGTGTGTGTGTGTGTGTGTGTGTGTGTGTCCCTGCAGATCCTCATTAGTGAGTCTCCCCAATAAAGTGTAATGAATTAGAGAAGGAAACTGAGACTCAAAACCAGCTGTGACCTGCCCAAGATCACACGACTGGTAGTAATGGAACTTGACCTGCCTCTCAGGGTTTCTGAGTTTCAGTCACCACACCAGATGGCCAGCACTTTTCTAAGAGAAGGGCCACTTCTAGCCACTCTTCCTCTTGCCAATAATAAGCGATGGCAGGATCTCGCTCTGCCATGTGCAGCCTTTCTGTTATCACGTGCTCACCACGTGGGCTTCCCTGTGATCCCGCCTTCTCTCCTGTGACTGGAACGAAGAATAAAGCTACTATAGTTCCTTTCCCAAAGCAGGACATCTCGGTAACTATTGTTCAGCCTCTGTGTTCAGAGGTGACCTGGGTGACAGGGAGTTTTCAGCAGCCTCGGGGAAGTATCAGAATGAATGTGCTTCAAAACTCTGGTTCCCCAGCATCTCTCCTGTACTCTCTCTTTTATCTTTTATTTCCTCGCATGGCTTATTCTGCTTCATTTATCACTGAGACAGAAGTATGTTTTTTTTGTACCTGCTGAATCTGTTCTAAGTACCATGAAAATAGATGGCACAGCAACAGTATACAAACTCAACTTTCAACCTTCTGCTCTTCACCTTGAGAACCTGGCTTATCTATTTTACTTATTTCAGGTGACTTTGTAACAGACTGTAGGAAAAATTCTTGACGACAATCAAGAGAAGCAACCAGTTTTCACTGAATGATAATGCAATGCAGTCCTTCTTATTTCCTTTGAATTTCAGCACAAATAGTAAGCATTCTTTTTCTTTTGCTAGAAATAATGGCCTTGTATTTACAAGAAAAACAAAATGTACAAGTTGCAATACAGGTTTTAAAAGATGAAGCTGAAATATGCTTTCTTCTCTTGGTAATATTATTTTTTACTACCTTTCTCTATATTTTTTAAAAACCCACATGATATAGCCATCTGACTCATGAAAAGAATAATTGAAGTGGAAAACTGCCATTTTTCTCAAGAAATATCTCTTTTTTCCCACAGTGATAAAGAAGACTGTTTGACTTTTATTACTATGGTTTCCAAAACCCACACGCACAGCTCTCTGAACGTCTGCAGAGCGTCCTCATTGCCATTGGGTTGGGTGAACTCAGATTATATATTACTATCAAAGGTGAGTGATCGCCAAAATCAGTATTTGTGACCCCATAGCTAATCCCTCCAGCATTCTGAGGTTTCCATCTTGATTTCCCGTTTCCCAAATCCCTGAATTGCTGGATGCAAAGTCTCCACAGTGGTGTTTTCAGTGTTTGTGTGGCTGAGCATTAGTAGGTCAAGAGCTAAAGGAAAAGCCACAATCATTGGCCTTGGGACACAGATAAGAATGTGATACACAGGCACTCACGTGGAAGCCAAAGATCTTCATGCTTGTTTCAAATTTGTTAGCATTCTGGTTACTGAGTGAGGAGGCTCAAGTACAGGAGGAGAACTGTGTGCAATAATGAGGGGATGACTCATCTGATGCCTAGGTAGTTACTTTGTGTTGTCACACCACTTTATCATCGTGCCATCATGCAATCATCTTTGAAACTCTGCAATGTCATCTTCCTTCCCTGTAAGTCCAAGCCAGATATAGCTTATCAGGCTACTTGTCATGGCTGTGCTTTCAAGAGCCTCATGAGGTATATTGCATTACCTTAGTAATATCAGGTGAAGAGACACATTAAATGATGTCCTCAACTATCCCCACCCCCAATCCTGGGAAGTTTTCTCAATATTCTTAGTAGAGGGGTTAACAAGCTGAAGGTACGGGATTATTTTTTAACATCTCCAAGAGCTGATACCATCAAGGTACCAATATTGAGGTCCTTTCCAACCTCAAGAGAAAGGGCAGTGAACAACTATAACAGTGGAGGTGGCATTGTTGGTGGGAGAGGTAGGTCTTCCATGGCTGATGCTACACACTTTTACCACCATCAGCCCCTCGTGACGCCTCTGATTGTCAGCAGAGGCAAGGCACTGGAAAGGAGGGAGCCCTGGTAGCCACCTGCAAAGGAGGCATGGGATTAATGCCAATCATTTTCACCTTTGCCCCCTAGGTCCAGAAGAGGCACAGCTCAGTTCTGGAAGGATTTGGAACCAGTCATTTGAGAGCCAGCTTTACATTAGAATTCTCGGTGGGTATTCTCATTTTCAGGGGCAAGTGGTTATTCCTATTTGAGGATGGCTGAAAAAAAAAACAAACAGCTGAATTATCCCCAGCTAACTGAGGTGGTGTCATGGATGGAATTGTGTCCTCCAAAGAAGACACATTGGAATCCTAACCCCCAGGACATCAGAACGTGACCTTACTTGGAATTAGGGTATTTACAGAGTTAATCAAGTTAAAATGAGATCAATAGTGTGGATCCTAATCCAATATGACAGGTTTCCTTATAAAAAGGGGAAATTTGAATACAGAGACATGCACACAGGGAGAATGCCAAGTGAAGGTGAAGGCGGAAATTGGAGGGCTGCACCTACAAGCCAAAGAATGCCAAAGATTGCCAAAGATTGCCAGAAGCTTGGGGAGAGGCATGGAACAGGCTCTCCCTGACAGCTCTCGGGAGGAACCAACCCTGCTGACACCTTGCTCTTGGATGTCAGGAGTGTGAGACAATACAGCTCTGTTGTTTAAGCCACCCAGTGTGTGGTACTTCGTTACAGTAGCCCTGGGAAGCTAATACAGAGAGTAAACTAATCCTGGAAAAATAACTCAATTCTGAACAAGACCACTTACTGGAGAGATTTCTACGTATTTTCTGGCATCATGCAATTGATGGGTGGTATTGCGAAGATAGTCCTTTAAGCCATTTTTCAGGGTCATAGTCAGAGTAATTGCACCATGTTCCAGTAGGATACCAAAGGCAAGCTTGTGAGGCATCTTGAGTGGGAGGCATGAGAGAGCGGCCCCTCTGCTGAATTGGCAGCCCCGTCCTCTCCTGGTGCCTGCCCCTTTGTCCTATACTCATCTCTATAGCTTTTCCCTCTTTCAAAAGGTTACATCTGCTTTGCAGATGACAGTGTTTACCTAGCTGACTTCCTGGGAAAGAAGAAGAGAAATTATTGTAATTTTTCAGCCTTAAGATAAATCTTGATATTACTGTCATAAACCTAGTAAACAAGTTTCCGGTGATAGTGTTATGAGAAATTTTAACCACTGGATGGGAGCTACAATTGTCACACCACCCCCACTACCATTTTTCCGTCTGTTTTGAGTGTTTTAACCTCTGTTGGAGGCAAACTGAGAGGCTGAATTATCCGAATGGACAGTCAGTCCAATGGTATCCGCCTTCAGTGGAATGGTCCTTTGGATAACCTGTTTTCATCACAAGAGCAAAGGCAGTCAGTTAACACACAGGAAATATTAAAGGCCATCTTTTTTCATTAAGGTGAGGCACTAGATAACCCAGGTGCTCTTTTTTTTTCCACTTAAACACTAAAGCGAAAGCAGTCTACAAAGTCTTATTGAGGAAGAAATAAGAAGGAAATTGATTTGAAAACAAACAGATGCTGCTCATATGATATCTAGGAGACTGGGAATCTGGTCCACTTTAGTCTCTCATCTTTTTCACCTTCTACTGAAGTACCACCCACTTTTTTTCCCATTCCTTTCAGCCTGTTTCCCAATATACCATCTGTCCACCTCATCTGAGAATCCTCACAGATAAAAAAGAAAATAGGGTAACTTAGGAGGCCAAATTAGGCTGAAGAGTCCTCCTCGAGATCAAATACCCCTTGTCCTGTAGCTTTGCCTCTGTGCGCCACCATTTGAAACATCTCCCCTGTCACCCCGCTTCCCCAGATGGGTTTATAGACGTAATGAATGCCCACACAGTCAGAGACAGCCAGCCTAGCATATGAACTCCACAATTCCGAGGACGTAAGCTGCAGGTTAGAAACTCAGCGTGACTGGAGTTTCTCACTGCAATATGGAGAAAAAGAAGTCTATCTGTGCACAGAGAGGTCACAGAATTGTCAGGGATTGTAAGAATGTCTTGGGCATTCACACTTCCTTCCTACTCGTTTTGGGGGTAGGGGAGAACAGTGAAGCTTACCATAGGAGCGGTAGACCTTCGCAAAAATGCAGTTGTCAGGCTGTGTTAGAAATCTCCAGTCATTTTAATTCCTACACTTTGGTGATCTTTGTACCTGCTTCATCCGCCTGTTTTTCTGTCTCCATATTTTCATTGTTATCCACTCCACCCTTGTCTAAACAGATGTTTTCATGATTTAATTTCATCTGATGGTGGCAAAATGAATCCATCCTAACTTGGAAACCTCTATTTAAGTTCTTCCTCGACAGAATGATTTGTTCTCTTAGCCTAACCACTAAGGATTTCGTTCGTTTACCGTTTATAACCCCTCTCCACCACTCCTTTCAGAGAAGCACTTGACATGCTTCTTCCCTCCCACAAAACTCAACATCTGTCTGCGGATCTGGCCATAAATAAATAAAGGAAAGCATCTTTTCTTAAATATCTAACATGTGGAATTACTCCTCTGAGCCCCACGTTTACACTGCCAGTCATGACATGGCATTGAATATTCATCTTTGTTTTTCACCAGCTATCAATACAGGCTGTTGATGCACTGTTCGGGTACAGCCTCTGGTTTCTTACATCCAGCAGTGAATGGGACTCTCACGTCTTCCTTGAATTCCTCCGTACCTACTTTTACAAATTCCATTCTCTTCCGTCTCATGTCTAATTCACGCAGATCAAGTTTTCTTGTCACAAACATCCTTTCAAAAATGTTACCTAGTTGCCTAATTTTTGTTATACTTTGGATATTTGAACAATGCTTTTAAAAAAAATCTCCTTTCTCAGGGTCTGTTATAAATGCATCAAATAATATCAAGATTGGGAAATAGAACTTCTCCATCTCCAAGATTTATTTGTGAAATGTCCTGGCATAGAGGAATCCAGTATGACCCTGAAGCAGTGTATTGCAGTAAAGAGCACAGAGGGATACATTTAGCAAACAAGAATGACAATTATAAAAACAAAGAGAGAAGCAAGAGAGGCACTCCCCGAGGCTGGGAATTAATTGAAGGTGAGAAGTTACCAGGACAGGCAGGTCGGCCTTTCCCAGCCCCCAACTTCCATCAGAGTCAAATCTCTCCTTCCTGACAGTAAATCAAGGCAGAGAGAGGCAGGAAGAGGGGGTTCTTTTTCTTAGAATGTCTTGTTTGGGGTTGAAAAATAAAGAAAATTGTTCATACGTTTTGCGCACTGTTCATTCATAAGGGAGATGCCTGGGTAACATTTAGATATCTTTGGAAATCTACACACGCTCTTCCTACCTGCTGTGCTCAATTTCAGAACGCAGTGCCGTCATTAAGGAAAAATAGCAACCTTTGTTCTCTCCTCCAGGCACAACATGTTGCACTGTTTTTTTGTTTCCAGGAAAAAAAAAACTCCCATTTTTTTTTTTTTTTAGACTAAGGAAGCCTGACCAAGCCTTCTGTGTCTCTGGTTTTTTGTGCCTCGGCACTGGCACACCATTACTGTGGTTCACTGGGCAAGATTTCCTTCGTGTATTTCATGAAGACAACAGGCCACTTACTGTAATGGATGATTTTCATTCTCAGTGTAATAAAGGAGATTCCTGAGACAGACGTTTCCATCGGAGATGGCAAACGTCGGAAGTTTCAAAGGCTTAGTTCGCATGTATATCCAAGCTTTCAAAGCTTGGCAACACCTCTGGGATTTGAAAACTGGATTGGAAATCTGGGTTTTATATTTTATACTTCTTGACTTAGCCTGCATTTTAAGCAATCCGTTTTTCAATCTTTAAACCTAGCAGAGAGACCAGAGTAATGGGGAAAATACATACGTCAATAGGAGAGAAAAAAGCAAGCTTTGTGAGCTTATTGAGATGTGATAAGCATTTTGGTTGCAGAATGTAAAATGTTTCTTTCTTTCTTTTGCTTCTTGTTCAAGGTAATAGTAATTTAGACTCCTGGAGTTCATCTTTGAACATCATAGATGTATGGGGGATGGCACACAGGGTTCATCTGACTGCAGACTAAATGCCGGGCTGAAAGGTATGTGAAAGCCTGTAAGCTGATAGGATGGGGGTGTCCCCGGAGAAAGAGAACCAAGCAATGGCTTTCTCGACATAAAAAAAGCCATTTTTGGTCCAAGCCATTTTGTGACCTAAGCCTGGCCACAAGACTTGCCCTTGAAACGGTCTCAGTGATCAATGATCTTCAGGGAAGCAAGGGAATGCAGGAACAAAGAAAAAGCAGCCAAGCAGCAATAGTTCAGTGATGAAACAGAGTCCTAGTTCCTCCTCAACGGATATACATAATGACATATTTCTGAGTTGTGCAGGAACTAAGGCCCTCAGCCAAGTGGAGGGTGGAATTATGAAGTTGACCTTCACGACTTCAATCATCTAAGCCTTGGACTCTGTTGACCTTTGCCCCAATTCCGTGCTGAATTCTCCTCTGCTTAAACCCCTTCATGAATATGCATGTACCCTGAGCTTAAAACTTCCCAATTTTGCTGTTAGGGGAGACACTGCTTTGGGAAAGATCCCTGGGGTTCTCCTTTCTTGCTGCAGATAATAAATCCTTCCTTCTCCCGCTCTTTGGCTTTGTTGTGTCTTTTGGCTTGACACCCACCAAAAGGGGAACCTAGTTTTCAGGTAATAAGCCCACCCAGGCTCAACAAAACAGAAGACCACATTCTTCTACCACTAAATCTGTAGGCTCACCTCTGCACACACTGTCTTTTCCTCTTCCTTTCCTTTTACTGTGGAAATATGATCTCTCCTCCAATGTTTGGTCCTGTCAACTTCTCAAGAAGCATCTACCATTACATACTAAAAATATGCTCCTATTTCCCCCTCCAGCTACCACCCAATCCTCCCGTAACTTTTAGAGGCAAACTTCCTGAGTTATCTACACTTCCTGTCTCTATTTCCACACCTCCCATAATATATTGTTTCTTTTACCAATATAATGTTTCTTTGTCATTCTCTATGATTTATATTTGTCTTGAATTCTGTCGTCACATACTAAAGTTGTTACCTTTCATATTTGCTGGGTGTCTCTTTTCACATCCTTTGTTTTTCAACTTTTCTATATTCTTTTTATAAAAGTATGTCTTTTATAGACAGTGTGTTACTGGATTTTACTTTTAAATCCATTCTGAGATTCTCTGTGTTTTCAGAATGAGTTTAACTCGTTTATGTTTACTTTATTATATTACTGTTTATTTCTATGACCTTACTTCATATTTTACATTTACTGTATTTTTTTCTCCTGCTCTGGAAACTTCCACTGGATAGATCAAATTTTGTTCTTCTAGTTTGAAAGTTATACATTCTATTTTTGTCATTCTCACGTTTCTGCCTAACTACTTAAGACTTACACTTATGAATATTAAAAAATTGAATTTCTCAAATGTGTCCATTAATCTATCCATCTCATCTCTTTCCCCAAGTGCGACAAGCACATAAGCACTTTGTCATCTTCTTTGGTGTCTCTATCGACCCCTCTTCCAAGATGTTATCATCTAGAACCTAAGCTCTGGATTGTTATGGATGTCCTTTTACTTTTTTTGTGAATTTGTTTGTTTTAGTTTTTAATGTTTTGATCTTTACTTTCTTAGACAATAGATTTTTAAAGTTGATCCCTTTAAGCTCCCATATCTCTTGTAGCATTCTTTCTAGATTTCTTTCTCATCTTATTGAAATACTGCTTCACAGAGTGTTTTTAAAAAGGGTCTTTATGTGGCAACCTTTGAACCTTTATATGCTTGATATTTACCCTTGCATTTTATTTATTTACTTTTCACTTAAAATTAATTTTATGGACGTTCCAGTGGGTCAGAATAGATAGTGTAAATAATAATATAGAATAAATATCTTACTGAGATTACCAATTTTAAGCTTATTCTTTTCCTTTATATTTCATTATTTCCTAAGTCTGCATTCATAGAAATATACTTGCTTTCAAAGAGAATGACGTTTTAAAGATAAGTAATATTGTCATGTTCATCTTTTTGACTTCTTGTAATTACTTTTTCTTACCAATATCTTTCCTCATCTTTTTAAGGGTAAGGATTATGTTTTGTTTAAATTTTTGATCTTCCTGTTTTGTTATTTCTTTTTGGTGTGGAAGAGTTTTCTTTTATGTTAGCTGTAATCCCTTTATGTTAGCTGTAATCCTCCAGTGTCTAGTTACTTTCTCCCATGAGCTCATGTTCCTCTGGTGACATCAGTCAATCTTTCAGGTGACATGTCTCAGCATATGTCCTCTCTGGTTTAGTCTAAGTCCTAGCCTGTATCTCTCTTGTTGAGGTTAAGGAGGAAGGAAGATGGACTCATGGAGAAAGAGCTTCAAGTACCCAGCACACATATTAGATCTCATCTTATTCAGTGATCATGTCCTTTATGGACTTTCCCTTAAACCCATTAAGATAGCACACTCTGAGTTGATAACCTTCTCTGATTTAATCTGCTAGCTCTGAGCATATGGAGGAGGAGGAGATGGGAATGCTGGTTGTCCTGCAGACAACTTTGTCAATCAGATCCTCACCTGAATCAGGTTGACCTGCTGTTACTCCACTTCAACACCAGCACTAAGTGATTTGGACAGCTGATGCTGCTAGCTCTCCCATAGGAGTAATGGAACTGGGAACTACTCTAGGTCATGTGGGGTACAGGAAAGAACAGAGCTCAAAAGCTCCCCCTCTATCTGTTTTCTTCATCCACAATTATATTTCTCTGTCCCAGGTAAGTATTTCTTCTACCCCCCAGGTTGTTAAGGCCTTGTCCTCAGAGATTTCTCTTTTATGGTAATTTGTATGATCCTCTTTACTTCTTTCTTCTGTACCTCCTGCTATCTGCTTTCATAGCACTCATTTCACGTCCTTTGGCACCACTGAATCACCACCAACACATAACAGGTGCTTCAAAAATACTCGACAAATAAGTGAAAGGTATAAATTCACAATATCAGGTATGACTATGGGAAGAGTTGGGCAATACATGGGTTTAGGCATGTGCCATTTTGTGTCTAGTACAAATCATAATTGCTGGTCTAGTTCTGCAGATGAGAAAGCCGAAGTCTTGTTAAACCTTCCATGGCCATAGAAGACTTTGCAATTTATTACGACTTCATTATTTTCAATTAATAATAAAAATCCAAATAACAGCCATTCTTATTCCATGTGCACTTTTCTTTCAGCTCTCTCAGTTGTTGCTTTATGTATTTTGGAACTGTGTTGTTGATGCGTACATATTTAGGGTCCCTAAGTCTTCATGGTGGATTGATCCTTTTATCATTGTGTAATGTTCCTTTGTCCTTGCTAATTTCCTTCCTTCCGAATTCTACTTGAGCTGCTATTAACAGAGTGACTCCTACTTTTTAATTTAATATTTGCATGATATATATTTTCCCATCCTTTTCCATTCCGACAACCTATGTTGTTTTGTTTAGAGAAGTTTCTTACAGGCGTCATATAGTTGGGTCACGTTTTTTAATCTACTCTGCCAATCTTGTTTTGGCGCCCATATTAGACCATTTAAAGTAATTATCGCTATGTGAGGGTTTAAGTATGCCATTTAATTATTTTTTCTGTTTGTTCATTCTGTTTCTTTTCTGTTTCCTCTTCTTGTCTTCTTAGGGATTACGTGAATATTTTTCTGAACTGTATTTTGATCTATAGTGCTTTTGAGTATATCTCTTATAGTTTTTATAGGAAGTTGTTCTTGATATTAAGTATACATATGTAACATGTCACAGTTGACTGGCTTAGATATTTTACCACTTCAAGTTAAGTGCAGAGATCTTACTTTATTTAGGCTCCTTAACCCTCCCCACTTTTAAAATACATCTTAAGTATTTCCACTACATGTATTGAGCACCACCTCAGATGATGTTATAATTTTTGCTTCAAGCACTAAACTCATAATTTTAAAAACTCCTGAGAGAAGGATGGTTTATTATTTTGACCCCGATTTTGCCCATTGCATAGTTCTTTCTCCCTTCTAGAAGTCCCATTCTCCTTCTGTAAGTTACTTTCTGTTTAGAGAAATCCTTTAGCCCCTCTTTAAGGGCAAGTCTGCTGGCAACACATTCTCTTAGTTATCCCTCATATGAAAATGTCTTGACTTTCCCTTTGTTCCTAAAGGACATTTTTGATAGGTACAGAATTCAGGGTTGACTGTTCTTTCCTTTCAGCGCTTAAAAAATGTTGTGCCACTTCTTTCTGGTAGGAAGCAGAGTACTAAATATCTTCTCCTCTTTCCATTTTGCTGACACAAGTTGGCAGTGGAGGCTCCGCTCCCCACTGGGCCTGGCTGGCTCTGGAAATGGGGGCAGCAGAGTGCCAGTTAGTCTCATCTTGTGCTACTTCATTCCACCTCACCGATTCTAGGTAGGGTTGGAGGCTCAGTGTTCCCTTGGACCCTGCTGAACCTACTCTGGTATAGGAATAGGGACACCACTTGCTTCCACTAGGTAACCATGGGCATTTTTCTGTGCCCTCTCCTTGCTTATCTGGCTGCCTTAAGAGCACTTCGCTGCAGGCTAGTACATCTATGTGAAAGTAAGAGAAGAAGTGAAACAACACTTTATAGGTCTAATTAGGGAAGACTGCACCAAATAGTTGAAACAACAACAAATTAACTTTCCTTATGTCTCTCTCCCTCAGAGCTACATCCAGGCAAAATGGCTGAGTAGGTAAAATTTTACCTCCACACTTCTCTATTGCCTTTCTGTGTCTCCTCATCTTATATAGGGCACTCAGGCAGCCTTCTGGATACTCCAGACTATTTCTTTCTCCAAAGAGCTCTATCAAAATGTAGCTTCTCTTCTCATTACAAGCCTTTCTGTATTGTTGATTTTTGTTAACCACATCATGCATTAATTAATAAGGTTTTTTATATGTAAAAGTTTTTTCTTTAGGGATCCATTACTTCAGGTCCTTGGTAGATGACTGACTAGCAAACCTGATAAACTAAGAGGTTAAAGGATGATTATTTTTGAATATATAACCCCTTCTAGGAAACAACTGGGAGGGAGAGAAGGAGTTATAATTTTTTTCTAATATAGTTATATTTAAACAGAAGCCTTTAGTACCTTAAGCAGAAGCATCAACAGTGAGAACATTCAAGGAGTAGAGTTGGTACAGAGGCAGAGGCCCTTGGGACAAGAGATCTTCAGGAATCCTTAAATAGCATATTTATTACTAACAGTGGATTGGCTCATATCTCCTTAATTTGCACAGAGAATCAAGAGCTGTCTGCTAGGTGCTTAATTAAACAGTATGTGCCATTTCTACTTTTCTGTATTTTATTGATGTGATCTTGTTTCTCAGCTGTCAGAGCTCTTGGATAAAAGCAATTGCTTTCCCAGGATGCCATTTTATCTTCTGGTCTGCATTTCTGAATGAGTGATTTTAGAATTTGTTGTTGTCATTATTTGGTTGCTGCTGTTTGATTATTAAAATTTATGACGTAGCTTCCACAGGACAAAAATATAAGATTTTCAAGGAAAAAAAGTGTCTCTGAAAGAGAACAGACTTGTGGTTGCGGGACGGATGGAGTGAGAGTTTGGGGATTAGCAGATGCAAACTATTACATATAGAATGGATAAACAACAAGGTCCTACTCTATAGCACAGGGAACTATATTCAGTATCTTGTGATAAACCATAATGGAAAAGAATACGAAAAAGAATGTATGCACATGTGTAACTGAATCACTTTACTGTAAAGCAGAAATTAACACAACATTGTAAATCAACTATACTTCAATAAAATAAAATTTTTTTCTAAAAGTGCCTCTGATGCATCAAAGTTATGTAATATTTTCCCTCTATCATGATGGATGCCTGATTTTTCTTTTATTGTGTCTCTCTATAAGCAGCATGGTTGTGCTGCTAAATGCTCATTAGGAATTGGTGCTGCTTTTTAAAAACCATAGTCTTCTGAGGTTTTGAAATGGACAGTTGCAACCTGTAGCTGCCTTAGAAATCTGTGTGGACACCAGGATATTGACTGAAAAAGTCAGGAAGGCCTCTGTCAGCCTAGATGTCTCTCCGTAACAACACCTGGAGAGGTTCTTCAAATGAGGACATAAAAAAAGAGACAGAAAAATGCTTACCTGAGAATTAGTGAACCTACATTAATACACAAATTATAACTTACATATAAAGTTACGTTCTGATGTCAATTTGAAGTTCTGTTTTGCTAAGGAACTTGGGAGTGTGGGAACCATTAGTCAAGAGTAAACAGGATAAAAGAATCCATTATATTTCCAGCATAACAAGGGTGCAGCACCCCAGACTCATGTTGATGCACTTGTGGGTTGTTATCCTAATGTTAAAAACGGCATGACTGCTACCTTCCAATTTCACTCAAATTTCATCACTAACTTGCCATTTAAAAGTTCTGTTTTCTCGGGCTTCCCTGGTGGCGCAGTGGTTGAGAGTCCGCCTGCCAATACAGGGGACACGGGTTCGTGCCCCGGTCCAGGAAGATCCCACATGCCGTGGAGCGGCTGGACCCGTGAGCATGGCCGCTGAGCCTGCGCGTCTGGAGCCTGTGCTCTGCAACGGGAGAGGTCACAACAGTGAGAGGCCCGCATAAAGCAAAAAAAAAAAAAAAAAGTTCTATTTTCTCATCTAAAAATTTGTTATATTTAATAATAACAATAGTACTCATTGTACTTTACATCTGAATAGTACTTAAGGATTTACACTTTCATATAAAGTATCTCAAGACATCCTAATGGAGGTTGAGATATTTGTTTAAAGTTTATTATTCATAGCTACTTATATTGAACTATGATCAGAAAATATGGCCTTGATTTATACTTTTTAATAATAAGGACATATTTTCTATTTAGGGATATTTCTATATGTATTTATAATGTATCATGTAATTATATAACTTACATGTTCAGTGATTTTTAAAAGAAGAAATACAGACAATCTCAGCTTTTTTAACATATGAATGCTTTTTTCTTCTAATGGGCAGCTTCCAGAAAGGCGCAGATTTTATCCAGCCCTCCAGAGACTGTGAATAAACGGAACTGAGAGAGAGGCTGTGCACGTACACTAGAAATCAATCATTCTGTGGCTGAGAGCAGTCAGTTGGGGTGGGGGGACATTCCACGGGTTATGTCTGCCTACAAAGGTAGATTTATATATGGACTTCCCACCCCTTTAAAAAGATAAGTTAGTGATATTAGAAAAAACAAAAAAGGAGGAAGACATGGCTCCTAAGAAAGGGAGCATTATCTAAAAATGAAGAGGAAGAACACAAATCTTTGAAAATTATTTGCCACAAGAAGCAAAAGAAATTTTTTTTCCAGATATTTTTACTTGGCTAAAAGCTAAATACAAAAAGATACGGTTTCTCTGCAGAGTTGAAATGAAAAGATGGCTGTATTTGATATGAAGCTAACAGGCTTAGGTGTTGGCTTAGACAGGAAGAATATAGGATAAGATGAAGTATACATATTAAAGGAACCTAAAAATGCAATGGTAGAATCAAAATTACTAACCAATCCTACTCCGTGAGATAAAGAATACCTTAGAAGATATCCTCCTTGGCTTCCCTGGTGGCGCAGTGGTTGAGAGTCCGCTTGCCCATGCAGGGGACACGGGTTCGTGCCCCGGTCTGGGAGGATCCCACATGCCGCGGAGCGGCTGGGCCGGTGAGCCATGGCCGCTGAGCCTGCGCGTCTGGAGCCTGTGCTCCGCAACGGGAGAGGCCACGGCAGTGAGAGAGAGAAAAATTAACTTAAAAAGAAACCTTAAAAAAAAGGAAACACAGGCAAGATACTGACCCTAAAGGACATATAACAGAGGTGAAGCCTACAAATGATACATATTTCCAAGGAAGAACACAGGAGAAAGTGAGCCAAAGCAATAACCCAAGAGAAGGACATTCAGATGAGACTGGGCATTGAAAAGGGCCACCAGAGGCCAGGATAATTTAGAGAAAATAATCTGCAACCAAAGGGGGAATTGGAGAAAAGCGGTCAAAAGGTACAAACTTCTAATAAAATAAATAAGTACTAGGGCTGTAATGTACAACATGATGGCTCTAGGTAACACTGCTGTATGGTACATAGGAAAGTTGTTAAGAGAGTAGAATTCTCTTCTTCTGTTTGCCTGCACACCTTCTTGCAGATCTTCCTCTTACACACATCAGTCCGGTGCCTCCTGTCACAGGGCCTTTGTACTTGCTGTATGAGGCTATAAAGCTCACTTCCCCAGGGAGGCATTCACTTACCCCATCAATCTCTATTCTCTGACTCTGCCTTATCTTTCTGCATAGCAGTTGTGAAAACAGGACCTTAGATCAGATTTATTATCTGTCTCTCTCACAGGAATGGAAGCTCCTTTGCTCCCTTCCTGGTACTGAGAAGAGTGTCTGGCCCACGGCCGGCCAGTGATCAGTAAATAGGTATGGAATGAATGAATCAACCCCCTGCCCAATGCACAGCTGGCAGAACAAAGCCCACCCACCGATTTCTGCAGATTTGACCGGGGTGGGGTTGGGAAAGGGGTGTGGGGCTTGGTGGGGGGCAGGTTGGGATGGGTTGGGCTTTAACTATGTTCCCCCGGTTCTGTCCTGCACGTGGCAATCCCTACACGTCCTAGGGCTCTTTTTCAGTTTCCTCAAAAACTGCCATCAGAAATCACTGACAGCAAGCCTTTGTTGGTTTAGCTGACTTTAGTGAGGCTTTCCTGGGGAAAGTGGAGAGGAAAAACAAACGACTTCAGGACAAACGTTAGTCCTCCTCGTTCCTAGAGTGCTGCGTCCCCTCATCACCGTGGGTTTCCTGCTTCCAGTGGCTCTCCACCTCTCTGGCTCTCTCCCTCCCCTCTCTTCTCCTGTCTGCCACTTTCTCCCTCTTGAAGGAAGCTTCAAGAACAAATAAAAAATTCCTCCCCTTGCCTCACCAAGAGTAATTTCCCTTCCTTCAAAGCCAGGTCTCCTGCCCACACCCAGGACATGGTGTCAGGGTGGGAGCATCTTTCCAAAGGCGGTCCTCTCCCTGAGAATCTGTGTCATTTGTTAATATTCTTCTCCACCTCATTACCTGTACTTTTCTGTATTTTCTATTAGAGAGAGAAATTAAGGTCAAATAAATTATTCTGTCAGGTACTCAAGTACAAAAGAAATTATGTCAGGCAGGCTTCAGCTCTTTCTTCCATAAAAATTAATACTTGCATAGAAACGTCCTTTTCTGTTTTACTGCACCAAATTGAATATTTTTCATTTTCTTAATGTTTGCTAATTTAGTAGAGGGAAAAATGGTATCTTTCTTTAAAAGTCTTTTTTAAAAAATCATTTATCTATATTTGTTTCTCCATCTTTGCACAATTAGTTAAATCTTCTCCCTTGAGAAAATGGACAATGGAAAAAAACTTGAGTATCTCCCTGTTACTTGACCCCTTCGTTTCTCTTGTGGTCATTCCCTAAATACCCTATTTCATCAATTTGAAGACACAGATCTTTACATTTGTCATCTTACAGTCGACGGTGTGCAGTTCAGTTTGTCATTTTAAATGTATTTTAAAAGATAATACTATAATTTGAGATTGAAATAGGAAGTTTTGTGTACAGAGACATGAATGGAAACAAAACAGTAGGGCATAAATTTGATATTGATGAAGCAGATATTCACTGTTGGAGAAATAACCACAATTCCATTTATTTGCAAAGCAATGGCTCAGTGCTTTATGGGACTTGAGGAAGAACCCACAAATAGATGAAGCTGAGTTTTATTTTATTATTTTCCCCACCTGAGATACATACAAAAGGATTGCCTATTACATGCCAACCAAGGTGACTGAAGGAGATATTGTCAAATCCATTGGAATACATGAAAACGGAAGTCAAGGCCAGAAGATGCTGGTTGCACAATGTAAAGGCATAGTTAAATTGGCAGCATTTTAGCTTTCTTAATAGTGTGCCTTATCATTGATGAAATCTTAGAGTTAAAGAAACATTTCATTATAATTAATAATTAAAAGTTATAAATGCTTTGGGTTTGTATATTTATTTCACATATATTATCTGATTTGATCCTCTCAAAAAATCTGTAAGACATTTATGACACCTCTTACTTTATTATTATTATTGTTATATATCTTAATAATAATTTTTATCATGATTTTATTATGCCCATGTTGCAATTGAGAAATAATCATAGCATATGTAAAATTCTTAATGTTATATATGAATATAAGATAAATAACAAGGTATAGATAATGATATCTATTATGATGATTATGTCTATGTTGCAGTTAAAAAACTGAAACTCAGAGTGATTTGCCCAAGGTAACACAGCCCTTAAGTAACAGAGTGTGAGTCTTGTGGTCTTACCTTGGGAAAGTCTGTAGACCCTATCCTCCGCAAGCCTGGTGATATGTCAGTTTCAGTACATGGTCTCTCTGGACCTCAAAAGAAAATGGGTACCTAGATATTTCTGCAGACTAATCCTACATCCCTCTGATCCAGTGTTTAAAGGAACTGATTTAGTTAGGTGCTTTGGGTTGTAAGAAACAGAAATCACAACTCAGGCTGGCTCCAGCAAGAAGAAAATGTATCATCTCACAGGATATCCAGAGATAAGGCAGCTTTCAAAGGCAGTTGATTCAGTGACTCACTGATGTTATTAGAGACCCAGGTGCCTTCCATGCTCCCTCACTGCTATTCTCAGTATCAGCTTCACCCTCAAACCGGTAGCAAGCCAAGTACAGCCATATCAGGCAAAATATCCAGAATGACAGCCCACAGAGAAAAAGAGAAAGTAACTTTCTGTGCCTCTCTCTCAGGGAAAAGGAAATTTTTCCCAGAAGCCCCTCAGCATGACTTTATGTTTTTGTCTTACTAGTCAGAGTTGGGAAACAAGCTCACTCTTGAACCAATAACAGGCAAGGAAGATGGAATTACTCTTACACCTGGAGTTGGAGGTAGGGTCATCTTCCCTTGAGTCACAACCAACTTCTTTAGACCAGGAAAAGGAATTTGTCATAGATGGTGTTTATCAAAGAAGGATTTGCCTAGGAGGTGTGCTATCTGGATGTACTTACTTTTTAAAAATGGCACCCATACAATTCTTCTCTCTAGTGTTTTGTTCTAACCCATAGTTAGAAAATCAGGTTCATCATTCTTACAATTACACACACACACACAAATCCACATACAGTTTATAAAATTATAGGGGAGCTCCTCCTGTTTTTATCTTTTATAATATTACTGCAATAAGTGTGCTTCACTTGAAACTCCAGGCACTTAACACTTTAGTGGGGCAATGGAAATAGCAGAGGAGAACAAAAAGTTAGATTTGTAGAATAAGGGATCAAACCAAGAAGACCTTGCTTGGTTGGTTGATAACTGAATGACAAGATCATATGTGGCATTTGCACTATTAGATCTGACGTGAAATCATGAGCATGTTATAGAAAAGTCCTTGTTTTCTTTCAGAAGCAATTTAAGAAGTAGCAAATATGAGCTGAGTTGGACTATGACAGGATAATAGATTTCTCTGCGAGGAAAAAAAATGATATGCAGTTGTTATCCGAAGGAACAAAGAATGTAAAGAGGAGCTTAAAATTGTGGTTTTGCTGTGGAAAGCATTTGTAAGTAGAATGCATTCATCCTTAAATAAAAACCATACCTGCTATTACATATGAAATACTATGCGTTCTGATTCTAATACTGAAAAAAATACAGTAGTCACTGTGCTAATACAAAAATGTGTATGTGATTAAATACTGCCATCCGTTCATACTAGATGTTAAAAATTGGGCAAGTGGGGATCAGTACATTCATGTTTTAGGTTATAAAGGAGAGTACTTACAAAGTTACATGAAAATGAGCTACGTAAAACAATCTTCTTGGTTTAAAAAAATGAGGTCCGAAAGAAAAACCCAATAGAAAAAAGGGAAAGAAAATAGTAGACAATGCCAAGAAGACAGAATACAAAGGCTAATATACATATGCAAAGATATTCAACCTCAATAATACAGAAATGCAAAAGAAAAGGACCAATGTTCTCTCTCATACAGGCAAAAATTGTTGACACTTTGGCATGGTTGGTGGAAGTGTAACTTGGTATCTTTTTCTGTAACAGGTTGTTAGTGTATCTGAAACTTTTTGTGTACCACTTCCGGTCTTCTTGACCTCACCTGTATCTTATTCCAGTCACAGTTGGTGGTGACTCAGTGTGGGCTCAGGTGCAAGTTGACCTATCTCTTGCTCCACCCCAGAGCTTCTCAGATGACCCACAACTCAGGACTCCACAAGAATAAGCACAAGGGACAACACATGTGCAAACCAGAAGTTCTGGGCAGTGAACAAACTGTGAGGCAAATCTCTGAGCAGTGGGGGACAGAACTGATGCTTAAATGTTTCTCCCTCTCCCTCTTTCCCAGCCCCCTGCCCAAATGGATGGTCTTGAAATACATTTCATGTGGCTTCTCAGAAATCTCTGCAGATTTAAGCAACCAGCCACCTGCAGCAGTGAACAACTCAATAAGGCACCTTCGTATAGGCTTTCCTTCCTTCCCCATGTCACTCCCTCCTCTCATTCTTGGTCCCTGGGATCACACTCCCCAGAAAGTACTAACATGGAAGCCTTGTCTCAAGCTCTGTGGAAACCGGGCTAAGGCAGGTACTAGCTAGCATGCTTTAGTGCATGTGCCTAGCCTGGCATTCTCACTTTCTGGAATCATTCCTGTGGACAAGTTTACTAAAATGTGTCAGAGATATACATACAGGGATGTGCATCTGCAATATTCCTTATAATAGGAAGAAACAATCATATAGTTATAACATTCAATGAAAAGGACCAAGTTAAGGGAGGGGGAGTTTAGAAATATATATCAATCTCCTTACATATTATATAGGCATGAAAAAAAGTCTGCAAGAAGAAACTCCAACCTGTTAACAATGATTATCTTGTAGGATGCACAATAATCAGGATGGGAACACACAGTTTCTTTTTTTAAATAATAATACTAATAAATCCAACCCAATAAAGATTTTTCAAAAGGAAAATCAACCAGATTCCAACGTTACTAATATTATCAAAAAGGAAAAACACTTCAGAAATATATGACAACTCAAGGTGTAGAAGCAAAGAAGTTTGTTTTCTTCTCCAATTTTAATTTTTTCAATGTTTGTGACTCTTGCCTAACAAATCCCTACTTGCTCCTGACCTGGGAATGACTCCCTCCTGTTTTCTCTCTCTCATGCCCAAATCCATCAAAATTGAAGTCTTCTGATTCCCATTCTTTCAGGGTGCTAAATTACAAGGATGATAATCTAGTCACAAACTCAGAATTTCCAAACCATAAGAGATCTTCATGGTCATCTCATCATTTTAGAGATGAAGAAACTGAGACCTAAAGAAGATCAGGGATTTGCCTAGACGTGCATGGCCACAGAGCAGGGCCTAAAATTCAGGTCTCCTGATTCTCAGCTTGGAGCTCTTTCTATTAAATGGTAATCAGAAGTCATTAGGTTATAGCAAGGTTGATATTGTGTGACTAGTTGATTTTGTCCTTCCAGGGAATAGCATTCCTTAATCTGCTTCAAAAGTACACATCTTCAAGAGGAACTGAAGGAACATTGAGTGAAAGAACACCATTAGGAAATATTTGGGGGTGAAGTGTCATGCTATTGCCTGAGTCACACCTCCATGAAACCAATGATTCTGTGTGCACACCACTGTCAGAAAGAAAACCCTTACCAGCATGCAATAACCATCATACAAGGACTGAGTGACGGCAGATGCTTTGATATGCCTGCACAATTTCCCTTCTGCTATTAGGCTTGAAATGACTGTCGTAATCACCAAAACAGAGCAAGATCCATGTGGGCCTATGCCCAGATGCATACAGTTCAGGACAATTGCCATCAGATTCTCTCTGATAATTTACTTTGATTTACTAACCTTTCTTGATGCCATTTGTCTTATTTCTTCCCCTTTTGGGCACTGTCTTCCTGAACATCCATGTTCTAATTGGCGTTGGAACTCAGGGATTGTGCATGACAGAGGAACTTAAAAAAACATTATGTATTGCTCTGATCTAGCCTAAGGCACACAAATCAAAGCCTCCACTGCAGACAAGACATAGCAAAATTGAAAGTAGTTACACTTTATATGGAAATTAGTTGCTTCTAGAATGCAATACAGTTAAGCATATATCAAAACCAATGAACATATGAAATATATTTCTGCCCTTGGAATGTTCCCTTCCACTTTTCTTCATATACAGAACAATTCTCAGTGTATTACATTACATCAAAAATTTAAAAGTTGATTTTCTTAACAGGGAGGTATGCATAGTTGGTATGTTTGAGAAAATTTGGAAATTTTCCTTCTTCACTTTTTCTTTAACTACTATTTCATGGAGACTCCAAAAATAATCAGGACCTGAAGCAGTAATCTGAAAACACTGTGTTCTGAATGCCTTTTGTTGATGTAATCAAGAAAAAAATTTTTTGAAAGAGTAGGTTTTTCCTCCAGAGCAGACAAATGCAAATGAAGATCTTACCTTATTTTTCTCGATTGCTTTTTCTTTTTAAATTACAAAAGGAAAATCTAAAATAAGGTAATATTTTTTTTTAAAAATTTAAAGCTAAAGGGTAGAAATTGTTTTGTACAAAATAATTGTTCTGATCACAGTTCGATCTCCAACTAGGATCTGGCAATCAAGAGCCGCCACATGCCAATGTGGAAAAGAAAAGAAACAGAGGTACAAATCTCAGGGATTTGGTCACTTCCTTGCAGATAGCCACAGATCACAAAGTTTCCTGGTCTTCAAAACTCTTGGTTTAAATGAGGTGAGAATCTGGCTTTTAATTGTCTTCATATACCTCTGTTTTTGCTTGCAGAAAACCAAACTACTCTAATTTCCATAGAAAGGGAATTTATTAAAGTATGTCATGTATGACGTAGAAGAATCTTAGAGAACCAGAGAGTAAAGCTGGGAGGCTCTGCAGCCAGGAACATGTCGAAACCACACAGAGGATGGCTCCAGTGGAGAGGTCACCATGGCTCTCACCACCATGCCACCTGTCCCGCGTCTCTGCTGAGACTGGTGAAAGGAAGTATGGCACACCAGGCAGACTAGCTACTTACCACCGGCATCCATTCCAATTAGTAGGTGCCCCATCACACTGATTTAAAAAATACTCTTAATATCACTCATCCTATACATATTATATTTTTTAATGGAGTGACTGATTCTATTTCATAAAATATTATGTACATATACATATATGTTTGTATGTGCCTAGAAAATGTGGTTTCTCTAGGGAGTGAGATGTGGGTGGGGTAAAAGTGGAAGTGAGAACTTAATTTTGACTTGATACATTTCTGTGTTGCTTAAATTTACCGTGAGCATGTATTCCTTTTACAGTAAGCATCCTGAAATAAAGAAGTAAATGATTGTTTTAGTTCTTAACATATTTAAGTTCATTTTCATGTTTATCAGCTACAGTTAAGAGCTATAATCCTTCACTACCAGAATTGGGAGAGACTTAGACTTCAAGTGCCACTTTCCTAGCCAAATCCTTTAATGGACAGTCTACATTTATTGTCTCCAATGCTTTACCTCCTGGTTACACTTAAAATAATTCTGACTTCATTTTTATTAGAAGTATCTTTATTTAATTTAATTTAATCTTATTAAGTTTTATTTACTCTCAGTTGTTTTCTTCCTTGTGCCATCATAGGAAAGTGGGAGGGCTGGATTTTGCCTGTTGGGGTCGAGTAAGCCAACATCAGTCTGGGTACTGGCCAGAGTGGCGCCCCATTGATTACTGACCCCCTGGACTCGGGGGGTAGTGGACTCCTGCCACTATCACAGCAGAAAAACTACTCTGGAAAAGGTCTCCATGACCTTGCAATTGGAAGATCGATGGAACCTTTTGACTTGTCGACATATTTGGTGGCTTAACAGTGAACAAAACCGGCCACTTGTTTTCTCTTTTTTGGTTTCCATACTGGTGTTCCCTCCCTCCCTCTCCAGCTATTGCCTTTTTGTCTCTTGCTGGTTTCTCTCTCCGTACATAGTGCTTAAAAGGCTACTCTCTTCTCTGCATTTATAACTGTGGTCTTACTTATTCTTACAGGATTTCAATAATCTTCTGTAATCTGTTGATCCCCCAAATGTGCATCTCCAGTACTGACCTCTCTCCTTAGTTATTCATTATTTCCTCCTTGGATTGTCAGCAAAGTCCTGATAGGTATCCCTGACTGCGGCCATATTTGTGCACATTTTTATTTTATTTTGGATCTTTTGTGAGCAGGAACAGAGAACTACTCAAGATTGTTCAGGAAACAGAAGCTACAGCAGGGAAGGACCTCAAGGAGACTGGAGCTGGAGGGTAGTTCTGCCTTTAAGAAGGCTCTGGAGGCTAGAGGCAAGAGTGTGCAGACTTGCAGATCTTCATTCTGATGTCCCATCGTGACTTAATCACATCCCTGTTAAACTTCTTAGAAATGCGTATTCTTGCCTTATTTCTTAGTTTTTTAAGAGAGAATATGACTCTTTAAATTCTTATTTTACTTTTTTTTCCTGACCTCAAGTGCATGGAATTGAGTCAATCATACTCAGGCACGCCACAAGTTGTTTATGCAAGGCCAAATTATTCGTTTTAATTTTTTCTCTCAATTCTCATCCTCACTCTTTCCATCTTTTAATGGAAATGCATCAAAAGCATTGACCCTGATGTATATAACATATGTCCTTGGGTGGTATGTGTTTTTGAAATATATATAAATGATGCTATATTATTGCTCTCTTTCTACTTTTTTCTTTTTTCAGTCAATACTGCTTTTAAAATTCTTGTTTCCATATATACATCTAGCCCTGACTGCTGCAGGCTTTTTCAGTGTATGCATCTATCATATTTTATTTATCCATTCCCAATAGTGACAGACATCACTCCCTGCTTCCAAAATAATGCTGCAGCAAAAAACTTTGTATAAGTCCATTTATTGATGGGTGACATCAATCTTCTGCTTTACATATACGGCAGTAAGATCGCTAGATATGTGCATAATTAATTTTGCTAAATATTGCCAACTTATTCTCCAGAAAGACTTACCAACTTACATTCCTACCCTCCAGTGCTTGAGGGTTCCCATTTTCCTATGTCCTCATGAGTACTTATGATAGTGCTTTCTGTGTTTGGCCAAAGGGGACCTGTAACACAGCTCTTTCCAAGCCAGTTCAGTGAGATCCAGAATAAGTCACTCTTGGATCAGGTGCCTGGACCTCGTTCAATCATGTATAGCCAGGGAAGGCTGGAGTCACATGGTAGATAATATTGCTGATTTGCTTTTATCAGGGGCAGTGGGTGGGGCAGCTTTTTCTAGAATGGTTGGAAGATGAGGCAAGACCACGCCACTTTTAATTTTCCCTTCAGATCTCCTCCATTTTGTTACTAGTAGTATCATTCCAAATGCAGGTCTGCTCTGCTTGACCACGTTGAATAGTTATGCCCACAGACTAAAACCCAAAACCTTTAGTTTGCTCTGCCATCTGGCTCCTAACTTCCCCTCTGGCTACACTGAACCCCTGTGGATTTCCTAGCAGGCCACATGCTTTCACACCTCCATGCTTTTTTTCTTACTACTTCTTGCACTTGCAAAGTCCTTTGGCACCCCCCAGGTCACTTCTCTACCGCAGTCCTCAAACCTATGTATTTTAAAGCCTTAATTCTAGACTCACCAACCCTAGAAATGACTCCATGCTCATTCTAACCCACGTGTCTCCTAGGCTGCCCTGGTTCCCCATCAACTTTTCTATGAGAGTATCTATCTCTCTCCTGTACCTGATTATGTTGCTGTCACCTCCTGCTTGGCCACATGCTCTTTGAAGACAAGGAAAGCATCTTATTTGGCTTTTGAATTTCAGAGCCTAGCACAGTGCCTCACTCTAGTGAGTGCTTAACAAATGTTTTCCCATGAATGAATAAATGAGTCAGTTATATTACAGTGTAACAGACTAGGGTCTGGAGAGGTTCATGGCTTTCCCAATGACATACAGATGATGATTTTGCAGGAAGCAAAATCCAGGTCTCTTGATTTCTCCTACTTTCTACTATACTATGAAGAATTCCCTGCATTTATCCCAATTACTCTCATTTTATAGGGTAAGAAACTGAGAAGTTGAGAAAGTCATCTTCTTAATGTCAGAAAACATCGTACCATATAGTTAGTTCCATGTAGGTTTTTAAAACTTTCCTTTGGCCTTGCCCTCCTCTACCAAAAACTAGTCAGCCATAGGGAAGCACAACTTCTAATAGCATTTTAGATTGTAAATTATATAAAGAAATTCACCATGGAGCTTCAAACTAAGGGTAGAAATTCCTTAAATCAAAGATTATGTATACTAATTTTTAAAAAGCTGACATGAATGGCTAAATAATATTTTTCTCTTTTATTTTAGCCTTTTCCCTACACTTCTAGACTATGTATCAGAGATACAGTCATTGTCTGTCAAGACAAAGTTGTCATTTTCTGTCAAGAAACTGCAAAAGAGTTTACAATACTGAATGTACTATTATATGTTCTTTTCAGTTATCAGTGGGCCTTGAAGTGTTTTGCAGAAACTCTCCACCCACTTCAGTATTCTCCTTGACCTTGAATGCCACAGAGTTCCCGCGGGAGCTGAAGGGGAGCAAAAGTGGTCCTTCTTTTATTTTTCCATTAATTCCAAGAATCGTTCTGATGGAGCTGGTGATGAGTGTGGCCATTAACTCCAGGCATTTTCCCTTCACTTTAGGAATAGCCTAGACAGATGTGGGGTCGTGAGGCTTCAGCAGCAAGACCCAGGGACTGCTGTGGATCTGTTCCTAATCCCTTCTCAACTTCCGCAGGTCTTCGGAAGGACCAGCGCTCTCCACCGCCCTGGGAATGCGGTTCCTTATTTCTGTGCTGTGAATTAGGGGCAGGATGAACAATTCTCCGTGTAAACTGAGGAAACCCAGATGCACGGAAAGGCTCTGTATCTGATCGTGCAAATCCTGCCATAGAACCGGGGACTTCTGATTCTCAGCTTGTTGTTTTCAGTCACTAGGCAAACAGTTTCCCATCTATCAAGTGTGCCACGCAGGCCAGTAACATGAATGTTAACGGTCGTCAGAAGATCATAATGTTTATTCACATCGGTGACAAACTGGAAAATTATTTATGATATAACTCGTGTATCGTTTACACACCCTGCGATGTTCTTGCTAGTAATGCTCGTGGAGGGTTTCGGTGAGGGAGGGGCCGGGAGGGATGCTGATGGCACGGAAGTGGGAGGTGATGGTAATAGCGGGACTTGTGACCCACTGTTTTGTTTTTAACCCTTGATAGAATGATTCACAAACCAAAGCATTTGAAAACCACTGCATTAAAAGCATGGCATTTCCAGCAACAAACTAATGTGCTACCTTATCCTGGATTAACAAATATAATTATTGAAAGCCTGAAAGATATACTGTAGAACCACAACCTTTAGACATATATTCATATATAATTAATTATATTGTTTACATTAATTACATAATGTGTATTATATATATTTATATCAGTTAATACCTATTAATTAACTAGATGCTTAGTACAATATACATCATACATAAAGGAAAATGTGGCCCCTTGCCCAAAGTGTAGTATAGTTTAGGAAACATGATAAGGTTCATTTGTGGACAAGACCTGTTTGTGAATTCATAGACTAATTTAAGTGGGCCGGTTAGATCTATCGAAACAAAACATTAAGAACTATTCAAAACTCACAAAAATATTTCCTCAATTTATAAAACTACGATTTTGATCATGGAAATATATGAAAAGCACAATAAACATAATCTTTAAACTAAATTATACTGTATTTTGTGCTATCCAGGATTTGGTTAAAGGCAAGGAAAGATAGAAAAAGTTGTTTCCACTTGACCAGGATTCTGTTTATTCTGTTTACGTGCAGACGTAACCAATAAACCTAATGACAATCCTTCATTTTTATCTGAATATGGGCAGATGGGCCGTTTTCCTGTAAGGGTAAACTGGTATATACATATACCAAGAAGTGTTCAGCAAAAATTTAAGAAAAATGAATTATTTCAACTTATTTAATTTTTAGATTACATAAAAGTAAAAAAGATATATGTATTAGGTCATCTAGGTATTCATTTGGAGCCATGACAGGATTGTAAAATCTCTATCTTAGACTGAAACACGTTTCAAAAGAGGAAGTTCATTTTCTTTTTCTCAGCTGAACCTGTGGGAGGCCTTGATGAGATTCTCAGTGTCAATTTCTGATTTCTTAATCATAGATTAATTATGGAATGAGACAGGCTTTAACAAGGTGTTTTATGCAGTGCAGTCCCACATGTTCTGGGCAGTGCTTCACGGAAGCCAGGTCCAAAGCACAACTCCTTCCTTTCATTCCTTAAACTTTATCAAAGAAGAAAACATCTTAGATTCCATTGATAATCTACCCCCAAAGAGTCTGTTTTCTATACAAGGTGGCAAACTTTACGGGGTGTGAAACACAGACATACCCGCTTAGTGGCAGCCCTTGTGAGCATCAGATGCCTTTTTAAGACTCTGGGTTGTCAGTCAGGCTCAAGACATCCTCAACAAGTAGGAGAGAGCAGGTCTGCGTCCTGGGGTCTCCTTGTTGAGAATGAAAGAAGCAGCCCTTCAGCCTCCATTTTCCTACAAGCCATTTGGAATCTTTTCATCTGGAGCCTGCCAGAATGCTCTACTTTTTATTTCTCCTCCTCCTTGGACGATGACGGTGGGCCCCAGGTGCCAAACTGTGGAACATAATTGTCTACTGATGGTGACATCTGGTTTGTTGGCAAGCTTCTTCCCAAGTTTTTTTTTTTTTTTCCCAGTGAATAAATGATAGCTTAGAGCTGGGTAATAATGGAGCTTTGTCTCCTAACATGTTAGGACCAGGTTTATTTCAGATTCATTAGTGTATGCTAAGAGTAAACTATGAAGCAATGATAAACCTGGCTGCAAGTTACTCTTCAGAAAATCTTGCAGTGATAATTAGCCTGGAATAAATTCTACAGCTGAGTTTTCAATAAAACATTTTTCTATCTCCAGGGATGCAAAAGTAAAGAAGAGTTTTGAGTCATTTACAAGGGGAAAATCAACTTTTACAATTGTTAAGTGCTAATCCAGAGTAGGAGAAGGTTCCTTTTGTGAAATATTCCCCAGAGATAAAATTTACAAAATACTTCTGAATTTACATAATATGGTTGCAATCCAGATATCCTTTGTGCTTATTAATATGCTGCATCCACTCTCCATACCCTGTAATATTTCAAAGTTGTTTATGTCTAATCATCATTATCAAATCTCCTAAAAACTGAAGAAAAATTAGGAGTGCTTGTAAAAGACAAAATAGTCAATGAGATTGTTATTTAAAAGCAAAATTTGAATATTATCTTTTTATAAAAAAGAAAGTTCAAAGTATTAACTATTTCAATTATAGAAATTTGTCACCAATCTTTTTGGTCCTGTAATACACAGTCCATGTCTGTGTCTTTAAAGAAGGACAACTTATGCTACAAAATTCAAAATGGATAGACTGGTAAGTTTCTATTAGCTCAAATAGTCTACTAGTTAATTCTTTTGTTGAAGAATGGATAAAAATCACACTAAAAACTAGATGATACTACTATGTGGCCTTATTTTTCTACAAATAATTCTTAAGCGCTAAAGACAGATGATTCAGAAAATGTGGAAGGTCAGCACTTACCCCTGATGCATTAGTGAGATTGTATTTGCCTAAATTTTATTCCCAGTAAATATTTATTAGGTTGTTTCTGCAAAGTCTAGAAAGCAAATGCAATGATTAGAAAGGTCAATAATCAATTTTATCATTCTCTAGAGCTTTTAGGCTAAACTTCAAAGGGTCATGAATAGGATTTAATGTACATACTCAGCCAAGATTTAAGGAGGGGTGTAATTGGAAGTAGAATCCATCCCCAAAGAGGTGGGCAGAGTTTCATAGGAAAGAGTCCGGAGCAGAAAAAAAACAATAAAGCAGGAGGTTGCAATATTCAAGGGGAGAAATAATAAGGGCAGAAGAATGTCTTGGCTGTGAGGCTGAGGAAGAAAATTATTTTAGAATAATACTACGGGAAAGGAATGCAAATGTGGCAATTGCTGGGAAACAGAATGGAAAAGGGGAACATTTTAAAGGATTATAAAAGGAGACTTTAAAAAAAAAGATTTACAAAGAGGATGTAGTAAAAGTTATGTTGGAACATTAGAGAAGCAAACCTTTAGAATAGTGGATATGACTGAGGTTTCTGGGGTCATCTCTGAGACATCCTTTATCTTTTTCCCTGAATCTCTGAGTGATTTGAGAGCAATCTACACTGCTGTCACATCCTCACCGTTCATTCCCTGTCCTCTGTTTCAGCTTCCATTATCCCTGGAGATCACTCTGCAGAAGGCGACCCAGGTCTCTTTCCCACGGGCTTTTTCTCACGCATTTCCCTGTTGGCCACTGCTCACTAGAAACTGCAGGGCATGGTTGTCTCCTCTGGTTTCTGTGGCCCTCAGCTCTGCTGTTTCCCCTCCTTCTCTGGCCCTTTCTTCTCCTTCTGCCTCTCAGCATTGGTGTCACCATCTGTCTTCTCTCTTCACTCCTTCACATAGCTATCTTACACAATTTCAGGATTTCTGACACCTCAGTGGAGAGAGGCCCAAATCACCGCCTTGCTCTGAGTTCTTTCCCAGCTCCATCTTCACACTGGCCCACTAGACACTCTCCCTGGATGTCCCCATGGTACCTCAAGCTTAAGGGGGTTAGAAAAGAATTATTTCCCCCATCACAAGATCGGCTTCTCATTTTATGTCCCCTGACTCTGCTGTTAGTATCACTGTCTTCCTAGTCACCCCGGCTCAAAGAGATTGACTATCTTGGATTTCTCCCTCTTTACCCTTCTAGATTCAATTGTAGAGTTGTTCTGCCTTTGCAATACCTCTCACATTCATTGACTGTCATTGTCACCACTCCGTTGAAGCTTCTGTAACAATAACTTTCTTATTGTTCTCTCTGACTCCAGTATCTTGTATAGGATGTACTGATAGTATAGCATGAATAAATACTTACTGAATTAATAAATAATATCAACATTCACTCGATCAACAATTATTTAGCCAGTGCATGCTACATGCTAGACAAAGGTCAGTGGAGATAAAGAGATAATCAAGGTTCTCACATTCAAAACAAAAAAGATTATCAAGTAACTTTTTAAAACAAGAATTCTGATTTTCTGATCTGCTTACTTCACAGATAAAAAGATTAAGAAATCTGCTTTTATTTGTAGAGAAATAAATGCAGTAAAGATGAGCTCGTTGACGGCAACATCTGTCAAATAATGGAATAGGGTATGTCACTTGCTTACAGAGTCTCCTTCCTTGAACATTTTTAAGAATAAGTTTGATTATTCATGTAAGCAGTAATTTCAGGACCAAAGCAAAATCATACTAATAAGAGTCAGTGCACCTCCCAATCCATTTACCTCTGTCTTGTTTCAATTGGTTTTCACACGGGGATCCATGTCTGTGGTGACCTCTGAGTACATTTGCTGGAGGCAAAGCCTTCTATTAACGTTGCCTGTTGGTAACCAGAGAAGGATGTGGCTATTGCTCAAAGGGAAGTAAGTGGCTCTAAGACTCTGTTTAGAAGCCTGAAGTTTTTGGTTTAAATGCCGTTTTGAATAGTTCGTTATTGAAAATATACTTCTGCTTTCAGAAGATGCTCCAGCTCTGCATCAGAGGCAAGCTGCTGATTGCTCAGGAAAGGATGTGGTACAAGAACGAGCCAAGTGTTGATTATAAGGAAAGGAGAAGGCTTCCAGCTAGTTAATGAAGCAACCTGCTAACAGTTTTCTGGCTGGAAAAAGTGATCAAGGACTTCCCTTTAGACAACAGCATCATCTGATTTCTCTCGCTCTCTTACCATCAGAAGGTTTGTGCAATACAGTGGGATGTTGTAGAAGCAGCCTGCATGGGATTTGCCACCGAATCTGGGGTTGAGTTCCCGTTCCATTCGCTTAATGCTTGTACAGTGCTGAGCAAACTCTCTTTCAGTTTCCTCACTTACACAATAGGAAGAGCAGTCACCTAGTTTACTCAGTTGTTGTGAAAATTTCAGATATCAAAGTGTACCATGGACTAAAAATACCCTAAATTATCGATGCAAGTATTAACATTTTTTTGGTGCTGAGAATCAAAAGTTAGAATTTTTAGTGTGTAAGGAAGAGCAAATAAGTTCATAATCATATTCAAGTGCTTATTTAATTCCACCCTGAATGGGGATTATTTTTTAAAGTAAATTCCAATTTAGTCATGTGTTGTGCTCTGAAATCCACTTGTAAATTCGTTTTTGAAATGCATGGCATATTTTCCTGTAGAAAAAATGATATGAATGGTGGTGAAATTCCCAGCATACCTGATAAAGACTACTTTACCCAAAGTGACTGAAATATTGGCTTTTGCAGGGTGGTCCCGGACCTAACCACTTTGTAGTGTTGCCATGTAGTAAAAGGAAGGACTTCAGAGGCTGGGGGATCATTTGGGCTTCTGTGTCCTTGGGACGAAGGACTCTTGGAGCCTCAGATAGTGGCTGTGTCCTCTCCATGTCCCCAGGACATGATCAGGACTATGGCTGCTTGGAATATCCACATGCCTGTCTGCCCTGTACCCAGCACACACTGCACTGGAAGTCCTTAGCTCCTCTCTATTTGTCCTGTACCTCCTGCTTGGGTTGTGGTGAGTCCCTGAAAATAAATTCTTGAAAAGGGTAAGCCTTGTGGTGAAATCCCTTCCACTCTTGCAGCTTCTATGGTAGATCTCTTTTTCCATAAGGAGATAAAACCGTTAGGGAATGTTTCTATCATGACTCTTAGAAACTCCAGCTCCTGTGAGGGAGGGGCCAGAGGAAGTAATCAAAGGACTTAAGGGGTCTGGTTCCTCTCAAAACCTTAGTGAGTAGGAAACTCCTTTCCTTAGCACAGACCAAACAGGCACATGAGTTAATATTTTCAGTGGGAGGTTTGTAAGTTAGAGGTCTCCATGTAATATTCCTCCACTGCAAATTCTTGTGTTGTTTCAATAGAGGGGATGATTTCACTTTTTGGGAGAACAATCAAGTGAAAGGCATACTTGTTAATTTCAACTAATTCTGTTTCAATAATAAGGCAGCATTCTGATGGCTATCATAGTATAAAATGACAGAGAAATATATCAAAAGATAAAGTTCCATGATGGGACAAACAATCTTGTCTTAGACGCTTATATATATATATATATATATATATATATATATATATATATATATATATATGACATTTTATATATATATGATATGGCTTTAAGTCAACAGATGTAAGAGAGAAGGGTCTGTGAAAGATCCACATAATTAGGAATATCTGGGCCAATATTTTTAGCCTGAATGATATTATTGTGATGGCTAAATGGCAGAAGCTTCTAGGGTGGTTACAGTGTTGCCATCTGCGGTTATGCAGGTTGTGCACTGAACAAAGGAGGCTCGTCTGGATGTTAGTGACACTGAAACTGGCACAGAGCTGAGCTGGAAGGAAGAGACATCTTCTTGATATTTGCACAAAAATGCCATATATGCTAGCATCTACCCTGTTTGGCTATGGCCAAATGCCATATTTATACACCTACCTGCTAGTAGAAAAAAAATTGCCTCCAGAGGATATCTTAAGGGAATTAGTGCAACTAACTCCATTAATCTATGTTTATTCTACACGAGAGTTGACACTTGACATTCTTAATAGGGAAGGAGGAGGAAGTTAATACTTGTTGAGTGCCTATGATGTGGTCGGTTCTGTGCTACTCTGTTGAAGGCTGCTGAATCTCTTTAATGAAAATGGGCAAAGGCAGTGGAAAGGAATATAAACAAATAATAATTACATTATGAATGCCCCAGCATATCTCTTTTCAAGGATTTGAATATATCTTATTTATTACAATAGCTCTATGAAAGGCCCTATCTACATCTGACAAGTAAGTTGTACAGAGGTTAAGTGACTCATAAAGATTCACTAATCAATTTAACCCAAGTCTCCAGACCCTTAATCCTGTGCTCTTTCCATCACACTATTAAAAGGCAGATTTAAGTATTGATGGAAATCTGTAGGCTGAATCCTGGAGTAAGAAGTAGTGTGGGTAGGTTGGAGTTGGTAAGGGAGAAGTTGACATTGGATAGACAGTCATCTTTGAAAAAAATTAAGTCAACAGAAAGAAATATGAGCTATAGCCTGGACCAGAAAACAATACAAATAAAAAGATGAAAACAGCCAGACATGTTCTCAAAGCCTAGGGAGAGAAGAGAGGACTCTCAGAACTTTTTGTGTAGCAAGTATCTTAAAAAGGAGGTCTTGTCAAGGTGAGGTGGGAAAAGCCAGAAAAAAAATAAACACAGATTCAGTTTCAAGGGGAAAAAGGAGGGCCAGACATTAAAGCAATATACACATTTGACAGTTTGGATTATCTTTCCACTGCAAGAAACAATAATATTGACTTGACCTAGCTGATTGTAACATTTGTTTTCATGGATAGCTTCATGATTATGAATCAAGTATATGCCTAAACTATCATGAAATCGTGGAAGACACCACAGAAATACATAACGCCCTGGGAAATAGAAGCGATTTAGCATTTCAACTGGTGTGTAAATTCAGCTCGCCAAAGACAGGTTTAGTTAAAAATAACCTTGGATTGATTGTGAATTGATGTCTCAAGCAGATTTCTGGAAAACCCATTACCTTATTCAATATCAATATGCCACTTCTTCATAGCATTTATCAAGATTTGTAACTAAGCATTCTTTTATATGAATTTTTGATTAGTACCTGTCCCCTCTCCTCCCACCCCACAACTAAGCTCAGTGGGGGAAGGAGTGATTTTGTGTGCTTACCATCATATCTCCAGGCCTGACACAGTGCCTGGTACAGAGTAGGCACTCGATATTTATTGAATAAAATGTCAAATGAACAAATGAATGGATAATTTTAATTGAAGAAATTGAAATATAGGCATAGATCTTTCACAAAGGCAGTATATCATGTTGTATTGAACAAATGATTTGTGTAACTGAAAGAAAACCAAGGAAAATGGAAATTGAAACAGTATTGAGACAAAAGCAGAACCTCTGCTAAACCCGTAGCCATTCCCCTTGGATGATTTCACTGCCAGTTCAGTTTTATTAGTATACAAACAATGGATTATTTGAGAACTGTACTTCATCCAGAAAATGTGCTTTGTTAAAATCCAAAGGCTATTCATTGTGCTGTTAGACACAGCCTCTTTCCATCTATTCTTCCATCCATCTTTCCATCCTTTATCTTTCTATCCTTGCATTCACCTATCAACCCATCATCTTTCCATCCATCCATTTTAGCACCCACCCATCCTTCAATTCATCCATCCTTCTATCCATCCCTTCATCCATTCATCCATCTATCTGCCCATTCATCCATCCAATAATCCTTTTATTCTTCCTCTCCAGCAAAAATTGCTTGTTGATAATCAGAAGTAAAAATAAATAGCACTGCAAATCAAGAATGCATTTTGGTGTGTAATTTCAGGCAAGTCGGAGGATGTATAATTACATCATTTATTATGGTCCTGATAGCCATCTAGTTAGTTTATCATACTGCAGTTCAGAACTAAAGACAGTCAGCTATAATTATCAAGCTTCCTTCAATCACATTTTCAGTTTACCATTTGCGTGACTAGTACACATTGTGGCAACTGCCATTTCTGTTCTGAAAGTATATTAAATCCGTCAACTCTTTCTTGATGAAAGGTTTTTATTATTAATTTTAGAGAAGATTTACTGACTTCTGCAACATGTGAGAGAAGTACTTGTTTTCATTTTTCAGCTTCACAGAAATGATTTCTTCCTTCTGTGTAGTGCTTTACAGTTTGCAACACTCGTTTTTAGATCTACCTTCCTTAATTCTCAATTAAAAGCCAAACTCAGTATTTTGCATATGTTTTGCTGCAGTTCTCATTTCATCTCAGGTAGGCCAGCCTACCCCCAGCTCCCCTCCTGGGACCCGCCCTGGTGCTGTTTTCATTAACTTTCCCCTGGTGTTTGTTTGGATACACAGATGATGAAGTGATGTTGTTCTCATTATTCCCGCCTCAGGATGCGGTGGACCACCATCTGCAGATGCCGTGTAAGTGATCATCTTGGCACTGACCCATATGCCACCTTTGTAGTCATGAGTATTCTATCCGAGAGATGCCATCTGGTTTTCACGGAAGCCGGTAGAAAAGTGGGGGGTCTATGTTTTACCGCTGAGATGCGTGTTCAGAGAAAAAAATGGAACATTTTCCGCTCCCATTAGGGACAGAGCATCAGCTGTTGTGTTCTTTGTATCAAATTTTCTCATAGCTTATACCTTTATTGTTAGGGTTGTTTTAGCAGGACTGTTAGGAAGCCCACTGCACTCTATGGAGTGGGGCTGGGATGTAGGTTGGAGAAAGAGGAAGTGAGAATAACTGCTCCAACCACAGAACCTAAAGCTCTTCCATGATTTAGACTAATACACTGATCATGAATTTTTAGTTTTTTAGTGGTGGATGGCTCTTCCAGGTTATCCTCTTTATTTGTTAGTGTTTTATTCAGAAATAATTTCAAATTACAGAATTACAAGAACTGTACAAAGAACTCCTGTATATCCTTCACCTAGGCTCATTAATGACTTACATTTTGGCACATTTGCTTTACATATATTTATCTTGATCAATTTGGGAGTTAATTTTTAAAAATTTACCCCGTTTACCCCTAAATACTTCAGTGTATATTTCCTAAGGGAAAGACATTCTTTTATATAACCACAACTCAATTTTCAAATTCAGGAGATTTAATGTTGATATAAAACTATTATCTAACATGTAGTTCAAATTTTTAAGACTTAAATCCAGGGCTAAAGTTACAAAAAATTCTCCACCATGTTTCTGAGTTTAATCAGGTTGGTAAAAATTTTTATAACCCTTCTTGGCCTCTTCTATGGAAACTTGAAACTTTTGAATGCCCAGTACACTTATCCCAACTTGTAGCACAAAATAAGTATGGAACAAATAGAGAAACACTGTACACTTGACTTCTTATTGACCTTGTAGAAAGAAGTTCTTCCTTTGTCTTACAGAGTGTCTCTCAGATTTGGGCGCGTATCAATTTCTTACTTCTCTCCTTCCCTTTTTGTCCCCACTTACCTAGTGCAAGGTTGCAGCTTAAATGTTTTATTTTTATTTTTTCTGCCTTAACCTCTGGTTTCTCTTCCCAGCCCGTATTCAAGCAAGACAGTCTTGTCTTTACAATTGTTTCTTCTCATTCAGAAATCCATCCACTCTTTCAGGGGTCAAACTCCCTCCCATAGGATAACATTTTAGATGAACAACATGTACTCTTTGGATTCCTTAGGATAGTGTCATTGATTTTCTGGAAGTCTTCAAAAGGAAATGCATAGAAATAAGCATTATTTATAAAGGTATCTTTTTCATAATCAGCAACTATTCATCTCTTCTATTAGCAGGTTTATCCATCGCAGGGAGGGAAACCAGTGTCTGAAAGTAGTGGCAATCAAAAATCCTGCAGGAAGCTTGCTTTGGGGAGTACATACATTCTTACCTAGTTCCTATTTCCTTATGAATTTTCTTGGTTTACTGTATTTAACTTTATAATTTGTATTCTGTTTCCACCATTTATTTATTCGCTTCCTTCCTAATTTATCCGGATAAAGGTCTTAAAACTACAAAACATAATGATGATTCATTCCAAATATTATTTCTTATGTTTTTTTGCCCTGACAATAGCTAGTCTCATATTTCAAAAGGACTGTTTTCCTATACATACCTTTTTTTACAAAAATGGTGAGACACTGAGATAAAAGACCCCAATTTGGCAGAGTAATTAGTTGGTCAACCGCTTTTTTATCACATAAATTACTTTTCTGTCAAGTGACAACAAATGTAATTTGAACTGAGATTAATTACATAATAATTATGCTTAACATAATTGGTTAAATAAAGGAATTTCTTATGAAATGGTAGATTCTTAAATTTACACAAATAAGACCAGATGGTGAACAGCTAGTTTTAATTAAATTAGGTTTGATCATTATAGATGATTAATTTTAGATTTGACTCAGATTAGAAAGACCATATTAAGGAAATTATTTTTAGTTTTTTTCAATAAGGTGATAACATATGATGATTATAAACCATGATACCTGGGATCAAATTAATAAACCCTTAATTTCACTTTGATAAATAAGACTTTGGTAAAGGTTACTAGGAAAAAATGATAGGCTGTCCTTCCTGGGAAGTCTTTGAGATTCAATCAGACATCCTGTGTATAAGAGGTTAGGTGTTTTTCTTCACAGATGGGGGAGGGGCAGACATGGGTAGATGAAATAAATGACTTTCTGGAGATATTTCTAATTCTTGAATGTGGTGACTAAGTCAGTATTGGAGAATAATGCATGTTAATGTATCAGAGCACAAAAACAGCTTCTGAAAAGGATGCAACAATCCCACAAACGCACGTATTGTAGAGAAAGGGTTTTTCTCCACATTTCCTTTTCTTTCAGAAGGTATTTTCACATGGCTCCTCATATGAACTCTGGCACGAGGAGTCTGTGAATTGCTTCTAACCACAGGAGTCCCTTGTCACTCATCTGTGAAGAAGTCTGTATCTAAAAGTGCAAAAAAAGATAAGCCTGGCTCACTGAGGGGCTGCCCCACACGAGGCAAGAGTCATTTTTCATTCTTCATGGATGACTTTTGATTATGTTTGTTGGTTTGCTCATTCATTCATTTATTCATTCATCGAATATTGATCTCATGCAAAGCTCTGTGTTGGTGATATGGTTTTACTAGGCACTGGCTTTCAGAATAAAAGACTGCCGATGCAAAAGCTGGCTTTCTCTATTTTGATGGTGTCGTTTCCAGCAGCAAGTCTTTAGCTGCTTTTACTATTTCCTTTAACAGGAAAGCAAAGCCCAGATCTAGTTCAAAATGAACCTCATGCTGAAGTGGCCTGAATCTTCAAGTGGCCCAACCAGGAGAACAACTGCTGAAGAGAGGTCTCTAAATGAAAGTACACACAGAGCCATGTGCCTGTGATCAAGTGTGTAAAGAGGGAAGGAGAGACGCCTTGACTGCTTTAGGGCAGCTTCCCAGAGAGGTGCCCCCATGCAGGCTGGGGGATTAGACCCCGGTTCATTGACTTGTGCAGACCTGATCTTGACAGCAGCAGAAATTCACCCTAAAAACTATAATGGTAGTTTTAAGCAACCCGAGATTGGATGAATGAGGCCAGCTAAGATAGTCCTTCTGTGTGGGGTTAGATTCATTAAATTGGTGTGGGGTTAGATCCATTAAATTATAGACCCAAAGAACGCTTTTATGAACATGAAATTAGAACAAGAGAGTTGGCTTTCTATTTTTAATTATACTTTTTGTTACACAAGTCATACTTAAGTATCATGGAGGAATTATAAGATATCAAGAGGCAGGAAGAAGAAAAAAATCACTTTCAACCCCAGGATCCAGCAATTACCACTCTTAACATTTTGGGATACATCCTTCTAGATGTTTTTCTATGGATATGTATTTTTACTTTAGAAAGAAAAAAAAAAACGTTTGGGAACATACGATTTCGCAACGATTTTTTTTTCATTGAATAACACATTGTGAGAATTTTTATGTGTCAGTGTATTTACTTCAGAATAACCCCCTTGATGGGAGCAGGGTGTTTCAGAATATGACCTTTACTTTATTTAGTCAATCCCTTATCTTTAGACATTGAAGTCTCTATTTTAATTTTTCACTTGGTAAACCACCCCTGGTCCACTGTTGCTGAGTTTCTGTTCAGAGTACCAGGGCTATTCATCTGAAATTGGATCACCCTCTGGGCAGCATTCATGAAAAGAGCAAATCTAAACTCTAATTCTTCTTTCTTGAGTTCATTCCCTTCTGTACACTTTCAATTGCCAAATGATTATAGGTTATTTTTTAATTAATTAACTAATTTATTTATTTATTTATTTTTGGCTGCATTGGGTCTTCGTTGCTGCGCCCGGGCTTCTTTCTCTAGTTGCGGCAAGCAGGGGCTATTCTTTGTTGCAGTGCACGGGCTTCTCATTGCAGTGGCTTCTCTTGTTGTGGAGCACGGGCTCTACGCGCACGGGTTCTAGTTGTGGCTCACGGGCTCTAGAGCACAGGCTCAGTAGTTGTGGCACACAGGCTTAGTTGCTCCGCGGCATGTGGGATCTTCCTGGACCAGGGCTTGAACCCATGTCCCCTGCACTGGCAGGTGGATTCCCAACCACTGCACCACCAGGGAAGCTCCAGGTTATTTTTACTGAGTAAATTTTAGGTTAGTTACCTTGTAGTGACATAAAAATAGCACTCTAATTTAATCAGTAAACTATAATACTTAATTAGTAAACTGTATTAACATCACATGAACGGATAGATTATTGCAGAAAAGATGTCTTAAGTCAGTGATTCCAAACCTTGGCTGCATGTTAGAACCACATTGAGAGCCTTTGAAAAAATCCTAGTACGCTGGTCTTACCCCAGTTAAATCAGAACTTCTGGGTGAGGGTCCTGGGCACGAGGTGTTATTGTCAACCTCCCTAGGTAATTACTATGTGCAACCAAATTTGGGGGACCACTGGCTCTGTATCAAGTCCCTTTCTGTTTCTGAATATGTAGTCTTTTTTTGATTTTTCTGAATCTTTGAATCAGTTACGGGGGAGTAAGGGGGGAGGGATAATTTGGGAGATTGGGATTGAAATACACATACTACTATATATAAAATAGATAACTAAGAAGGACCTACTGTATAGCACAGGGAACTCTACTCAATACTCTATAATGACCTATATGGGAAGAGAATCTAAAAAAGAGTGGATATGTGTATATGTAAAACTGAATCACTCTGCTGTACACCTGAAACTAACACAACATTGTAAATCAACTATACGCCAATAAAAATTTTTAAAAAACCAGTGATGGAGATGGGAGGGTGGGACTGATCTGAAGTGGGAATTGGCAGATGGGGAGGGAAGTTCAATAGGGATGCTTCATCCTTCCTTCCCTTGAGGCACAGGCTGGGTGTGTGGATGGGCATCATCTGGCTCTGAGTTCCATGGGTTACAGTCTTGCCTTGCAGAATGGGTAAGCTGTGCTCTTGACAATGACAGCAACCCCAGCGGTGATAGCCTGTACAGTCACTGAGTCACCAAAGGTCCACAACAGCTCAATGAGGCTGGCGCTGCGAACATCCCATGTAATAGAAAGTAGAGGTAAAGAGTACACACTGGGAGCCCAATACCTGTTTGCTGTCCAAGCTCAGCCTCTTAAAGCTGTGTAAGCTCCAGGAAGGTGTTTAATTTCTTTATGCTTCAGTTTCTACATGTATATATCCCTGTACATTTACTGACGCAGGCAAACTGTCCGTATGGGTAATTTAACAATCGTACATATTTCCATTTCTAGGCTGTTTCATTCATTCTCCAGAAACTGAATAGACAAGAACTGTAATGAACAGGCTGATACATTATAGTGGGTCTCCACAGTTCTGACAATTTAAAAGCCAGTGAAATTTTAAAAAGGGACATCAAAGTGTGCTTTTGCAATCTGTCAGAGGAATGGCAAATTGCATAACAATAAGACAGCACTAAGTGACAGAATTTCTTTGCAAGTTTATGATCACCTCTGGGTGCCCATTATGGAGCTTAATGAATCCCTCTTAAAGCATCATTTTCACCAGAGGTTTCTTAGAGCAGCTCTCAGGCTGGGACACAGGCAGAGCTGCCCTCGCCCTAGCTCCAGACCATGTCCCTTTTGCATGGCACTCACTCTGAAGAGCTCTTTCTCTGTTATGCATCTCCTAGCACAAATCTAATTCTTCCCCTGCTTTTTTTTGTGTTGAAAGCTCTGTCCTCCCCATGTCCATTTTCCAGCCATATCAGTTATGTAAATCAGGACATCTTCTTGGATTGATTTTCTTTGTGAGCCAGGAGCCATTTGCGGTGTTTCTGCCTGGGAGTGTAATTTGAGCTGCTTCATTGTTGAGTTTTTCAGAGGCTATTTTAATTTCCATACGGTAGGTCTTCTTTCTTTCACTTGTCCCAGATCTCAATCTGTTTCTGTAGAGAATTGATTCTGCATTTGATAATAGCTTCACTTACAGTATATTCTGGAGTTTCCAAATGCCAGACTTAGTAAGAATAAAAGGCATGTACAACATGACAGTTTTTCAACACTTCTGGAAGAGACATAATGCTTGAACGCCAGAATAAAATTACCTGTCTGGTAATGGAAAATTGAGAACACAATGATCATTGCCTTTTCATCATAAAAACATTAAAAGATGAAATATAACAATGCCACTGCATTGCAAATAGTCTATGTCTCATAAATGTAAGAAGAAAATCATCTGTAAATTAAAATGGGGGTATTTCATGGCGTACTATGCTTTTAGCATATTGAAAATTATAAATCAGTTAGTTACAAAGTATTAAACTAATATTTTATAGAAATGTAAAATAAATTTATTCAAATCTTGAAAGCACTACAAACTTTCTCCCCATCCTAGATCAAAGCTAAGACTCAAACATGTCAGTTTATTAGAGCAATACAGGTAGACTTATTTTTCTTTACTTACTTTTCATGAGGTGGGGAAAACATCATTATAAGGATATATTTCTAGGTATGTGTCTACATTTCTTTTTTTTTTTTTTTTTTTTGGCTGTGTTGGGTCTTCGTTGCTGCATGCAGGCTTTCTCTAGTTGTGGCACGCAGGCTTCAGTAGTTGGCGGCACGTGGGCCCTAGAGTGCATGGGCTTTGGTAGTTGTGGTGCATGGGCTCAGTAGTTGCGGCACGCGGGCTCTAGGGTGAGCGGGTGTCAGCAGTTGTGGCACGCAGTTTCAGTAGTGGCGGTGTGTGGCCTTAGTTGCTCCTCAGCATGTGGGATCTTCCCAGACCAGGAATTGAACCTGTGTCCCCTGCATTGGCAGGCGGATTCTTAACCACTGCGTCACCAGGGAAGTCCCTACATCTTTTTATTTACAATAATTTAAAAATAATTGCCTTACATATTTTTAAGCTCACTTTAATAGATATGTAGTAAATGTTAATTTCATACTTAATAAATCAATTTGCAATTTGAGCATCTTCTATCAAGCCAGTTAATTCCATGTTGAATACAGAAAGATTAAAATTGACATCAGTTGGCAAATAAACTTATCTTAGAATTAAGAGCAATGTCAAATTTTTAATAGATTTCTCCAAGTAATTGAAAATGATCTAATCTTTAAAGTATCTCATGAAAGCAATGAAATATTCAACACTAGAAATTAATTAAGTTAAAAATAATTATGTTAGCTGTGAATAAACATGTTAAACTTTTACATATAAATTGTGAATGTTAATTTTAAGCTGAGACAGTCTAACCTTTAAAAAATAGATATATAATGGTATGCATTAAATACTGAAGTCACCCAATGCACAAATCTAAAAGTTATTTTCCTTATTTAAAATATAGAAAGAACAATTTAAGATAAAAAATTTTAAAGACATGCATGTCACGCTGGCTGCAAGGGGTCTAAAAATTTTTAAAACTTGTCTTAAATTATGATCAAAATGATAATAAAAAAGATTAGTTATAAGGCAAAGAACCAATAAAGGTGATATATTTTAATTAATAATGCAAATTGGATTTTAAAATGGTATTCACATTGACTTGTTGGGACCAAAATAGTATGTGTAAAATGAACAAAATTCTTAAATTCAACCAACTGCAATTTTATTTAAATTGATGACTCTATGAATTGGATGATGAAATATATATCACATTTGAAAGATTGATTTCCTGCAGAACTATCGTCTACCTCCCCACACCAGTCTTCCTGATCTCTTGATCAAGTTATTCTAGATATGTGAGTTTTCCAAAGCATTGAGACTTCATTGCTCAATTGCCAAAACATCAACGCTTTGGCTTTTATTTAATGGAATTCTTCTTTTTTACTAAAATACAAAGAAAAGTGTAGAAAATAATGTAGTAAGCATGAGTCTAGTCACACATCTAAATTTAAAAATCATAATGTTTCCCCATATTTCCTGCAGTTTATTAAAGAAATAAAATCTTACAGACACAAAGTCCATTTTGTACCTACCCCATCCTATTATTCTTCCATGATTCTCCCACTCTCCCTTCTCACAGGTAGTTACTGTTCTGATTTTTTTTTTTGCGGTACGTGGGCCTCTCACCATTGTGGCCTCTCCCGTTGCTGAGCACAGGCTCTGGACGCGCAGGCTCAGCGGCCATGGCTCATGGGTCCAGCCGCTCCGCGGCATGTGGGATCTTCCCGGACCGGGGCATGAACCCGTGTCCCCTGCATCGGCAGGCGGACTCTCAACCACTGCGCCACCAGGGAATCCCTGTTCTGATTATTTTTAATGCATTTTATGCTGATGCATTTATTGGCTAATAGTTTATATTATATCCACTTTTCTACAACCACCCTTTTATTTTTTGTTTTGCTTTATTTTATTTTTAAAAAGTGATCAATTCTAAATGTGAACATTCTAAAGTGCATATATATGTATATCTGAATATGCATATGTATATTTGAATAAGATCACATATGAATAATGATAATAATAAAACACCCTATCTCCCCACCCAATTTATGGGTTCCCATCCTACATCTCACTACCTCCTTCCCTACCCTCCTGTCCCCAGAGTTAGGCACTATCCCTATTGTGTTTCTTCAACTAATTTTTGTTTTTTGTTTTTTGCACATCTCCCTATACAGTTATTATTTGGTTTTTGTTGCTTTTGACTTTCTAGAAATGGAATGAATATATATATTCTATGACTTACTTTTTCATTCAATGATACGCTGTTGAGACTCCTTCATGTAGCCATAGTTCATTCATTTCTGCTGTTGTATGTAGAGTTTCCACTGTATAAATATATAATCCCACAATTTATTTACCCACTTTAATACCAATGGACATTTCAATTGCTTCCATTTTTCCATTACAATCAATGCTTTAAAGATAGTTCTGTAAGTGTACTCCAATACACACGGGCAAGAATTTTTCCAGGTTTAGACCTAAGAGTGGGAATGCTATGCATGCCCAAATGTTCTTGGTAATGCCAAGTTATTTTCCAAAGTAACTGGACTAGTTTACCTTTCTATCAACACGAAAGAGCATTACTATTACTTTACACTTGTGCTAGCACTGCCGTTGGCTAAACTTTTTAACAATTTTGCATCTGGTGGCTGAGAAATGGGACTTTAGTGTGGGTTATTATTTATGTTTTCATGATTACTAATGAGGTTAGCTGGCTTTTCATATATTATTTTGGTGTTTCGTGTTCCCTCTTCTGTGAAATGCCTGTTTAGATCTTTTGCCCACTTTTCTACTTGTATGTGTAATATATATTTATTTATTTATTTATTTATTTATTTATTTATTTATGACTTCTTTATATACTCCGGGTATTAATCCTTTGCGGTATGTAGGGATACCAAGCTGGGATGCATGCATTTGTAGTTTATGGTTGGTATCCATTCTAATTGGTGATGCCTATGCTATACTTGTTGTTAAATCTTTTGAATAACATTTTTATTCATATGTGTTGTAAATACTTTCTTCTGGTTGGTGTTTTATCTTTCTACTCCCCTTTTGGGTGTCTTTTGAGGAACAGAAATTCTAAATTTTAAGGGAGTCAAACATCAATTTTTTCCTGTAAGAGCTGTACACTTTTTATAACTTGTTTAATAAGTCGTTCCCTGCCCTGAAGTCCTAAAATTGTATCCTATGTTTTCTTCTAAAAGTTTTAAAGTTTTGGCTATCACCTTAAAGTCCTTAATCCATGTGGAATTTATTTTCTGTATACTGTGAAGTAGAGATATATTTTCAGCTTTTTCCACGTGATTAACAAATTGTCCCAGCCCTCCCCTCAAACACTTCCAAGTTTCAGCCCGAGTGGCCCCAAGCTCTCTCTCTCTCTGCCCATTAGCTCTCTTTCTTCCAATGGTCAAAAAGATCCCTTCTCACGGCCACCATCACCACTTCTAATTGACCAGTCTCACATTTACTGCTAAGTTTCATTGACTTATTCCCATTTTCTCCCCCTGCCAACTTCTCTCCTATCTACTGCTTCTTACTTTTGGGCTCACATCAGAAGATTCATTTTTAGAGACACTGGCCACTGGTCAAGAGATTTCTCTTTTACTATGCAGCAATTTTATAATATTTAGGCCTTTGGTTCTTGAATTCATCATTTCTTTTGGGGTGTTCAGAGGCTCTTTATATTCACATTCTCTCTTCTTCTCCTGACTGATTTTGGAAGGCTGGTCTCCAGAAAGTGGTGGTTTTATTAATAATCACAACCAACAAATGAAGGACAGACCTAACATGTAATCCAACACCTCTTTATGCTGCGTTACTGGTAGGATCCAAATGGGCTTGAAGAGGTAAGCACACTTTTCACTGTGGAGCCCCTGGAATGTCACTGACCAAGGGATGGCAAGCCCGGCAGTGGATGCCAGGGGCCAGTGAACATGGCAAGGTGGAGCAGGGTTAATGGGATGTTACAGTTTATACAGGGCAGGTAGGAATTACACCCCAAATAAAGTAGACAGTACCAATGTATTCAATAGATTCCTCCAGAAATGGTCGTTATCTCCCAATCCTGGCCAATTCGCCATCTAGAAAGTTGAGAGCTGGTCGGGACCTAAAGGACTGATGTGGCCTGTGACAGATGATTTGAATGGCTCTCAGCAAAACCAGAAGGAGACAGTCAGTCCTGGAGAGATCTAGCTGAAGGCCAGAAGAGAGAGTCTTCTCCAGGAGGTAAGACACAGAGCCACAAAAGTTTGCAGGGGTAGGGCGTCTCCTCCCCAGAAAATGCATGGCAAAGTCATGCATCTATCTGCCATGTCTGCTAATCAGCTCTTCCACCAATAAAAATTCTCATGCCTGCTCTTTCCTTCTAGGTCACGTGTCACTGCATGTTTTCTGAAAGCACAAGCTGCCCATATGAGATCCACAGGCATGCTGCGCTTCCTTCCAAGAGCAAAAGAACATAATTATAAAATAGCACCCTTAGGGCACTCTACTTATACACCCTGCCCCCATGACCACTGAAAGGCATCATCTGAAGGACTAAATTGAAAATCACTCAGGAAATTATTAAATTATTAAACTGGCCAAATTGTTTACATTCTTGCCATCTAAGCTTCAAGAGTTGCCCTGAACACACACTCCTGAATTAACATCATACAATACATTTTCTCATGTGTTCATTCAACAGTCATTCCGCTGACACCTGTTTCATGCTAAACACTGTACTAGAATCTAAAAAGAAAGATAAGCCTTGGGTATGGGAAACAGGGGCAAAAAGTTCTTCCTGCACTGGTCATTTAAAGATGTGTAGGTTTTTTCTCTGTCATAATCTTAACATTATATAATCTGGTTTGGGTGACTGAACTACATAACAACTTACAACTTTGCAAAATTGCTGGTGTAAATAACCTCAAAACCTTTTTATGGGGTTTATTTGTCCATATTACTTTATCAACAAAGAGTATAAACCAATGATTTGATGATAAAATACAGTCATTTGTGAAGTATTTACAGATTTTAGTGATACTGTTAGTTTAATAATAATAGTAAAGAAGATTTAACTTTAAAAAAAATAAATAAAGATGTATAGGTTTTTTAACTAATGCAGGCAATTCTGTGTAACAGGGACTCCCTCAGAGCCACAGGAAGACTCATAAAATAGAAAAATCTCTTTGTTGTCTGCGGGCAACTATATATAAAAGGTTGTCAGGTCAACTATATAAAACTCAAGGCTCCACAAAAATTGCATCACAGGGTCACAAATTCATTTTTGAAAATGCTGAAGTGAGCAGATAAACCAGTGAATTATACAGTGCTACTGTCACGTATAGCATTACAAAGAGGACAATTTCTTTTCTAAACCCTTGAAAGACTTGCAGAGTGTAATTTCAAGCCCTCTGCACGTGGAATTTCTCTGCACCTTTAGAACATTTGTTCATATAGAGGCAGGAGAAAAGGAGAAAATGTGAACTAATGTATAGTAATGAAATGCTGTTGTTTTTTTTTAAATTTATTTATTTATGGCTGTGTTGGGTCTTCGTTTCTGTGAGAGGGCTTTCTCTAGTTGTGGCAAGCGGGGGCCACTCTTCATCGCAGTGCGCGGGCCTCTCACTATCGCGGCCTCTCTTGTTGTGGAGCACAGGCTCCAGACGCGCAGGCTCAGTAGTTGTGGCTCGCGGGCTTAGTTGCTCCGCGGCATGTGGGATCTTCCCAGACCAGGGCTCGAACTCGTGTCCCCTGCATTGGCAGGCGGACTCTCAACCACAGCGCCACCAGGGAAGCCCACTGCTGTTTCTTTTCCACCTCATTATTTGCTTTTTCCTTCAGTGCCCACTTTTTCTGGCTTGAGCCTTTAATATTGTTCAAGAAAAAACCCTCTCTCATTTGTAGGATATCATGTACTCCTTACTGAATGGTGTTGCTTTTTCATGACAAAGTCCTTGTCTATTTGAACATGTTTAGTTCTGGATGCATGTCATTCAATATTCAGCTTGGAGTTAATAAGTGTTGGGGCACAGTGTCCATGACTGAACATTTACATAATGGATATTGTGTCCTTTTGGCAGCAATCATCTAATAAATTAATATTAAACAATAATTTCCAGGCTGCTCAGCACATGGTAAATGTCCATCATTCATGTTCTGGGCTTAATATTCTTTTAGCATTTTTCTACCCTTGAGACCCAGTAATATGCCTCATGAGACAATAAAACAACATCAAGAATTGACACAGTGCATTGAAAAGACAATGTTCAGTGAGTAATTGTGCAGCTCATGTGTACTGGCAGAATCGGAATCTTGTCTTCTTATTACGGCTTCTTCAGAACTATGGAAACACTATTAAAAAAACCCAACCCAACACTCTTTATGCTCTTATGTCTTATATCATTATTGGTCCCATCAGATGGTGGTATTCTTGTGGGATTAACAATAATTATCATCTTTAGTAGTTAACAGCTCATTCCATATTTATAAAATAAATTGTTTTTAGAGAACATTGTTACATGTAAGGAAAGTGGTTTGCTCCAACAAACCATGTTTGTAAAACATCTTGAGAATGAAGACCACTGCACAGGCAATAAATGCAAAAGGATGCTCATATCTTTTCCCAGCCTGTGGAGGTTGTATTTAGGAGTTTAGAGCCGGAGTTCTTCTGGTATACCTTTCCTACCTAGTTGTCACCTTCTCTCTAGCACCACTATACACCTAGGAAGTAAGGAGGGAGCATAGGAGGTGTTGGGGAAGAAGAAAAAGAAGGGTCAAAGAGACGAAATTTGGGGAAACATATACTGTAGATAAACTCCTGACAATTTTGCCAGGGAACATCTTAATCTTAATATTCCTTAAAATATTTTTTTTGTTAATATAAAGATAGTTGGAGTCATTCTCCAGATTAATTGAAGACTGGAAGGATAAATGTGTAATTTTACAATGAAAGATCTGGGGGTCACCATCTTAACCCAATGATCAGTCTTAGCATCTCTGATGGTGAGATACTAGTTGGTGTCTGCCTCCTGGGCGATGAGATGTGAAGGTTGCTGCCCCTCTGTGAAGCGTTCTTGATCTAACTTTCAGTTTAGTTGAATCCACGGGATAGAAGAACAAGCTGAGTGAGACTGTGAGGAAACAGGTAAATCCAGCAGGTGGGATATCCTACAGGACACCTGGCTTTGTTGACTCAACAAATCAGTTGTTGTCATTAAAAAATTGGGGCGGAGCATGGACTCAGATGAAGGGACTTCAGAAACATAACAACCAAATGGAACACGTGGTCCTTGAGTAAATCCTTGGTCAATAAATCAACTGTCAAATATATATTTTAAATAAGTAAGGGAAATTTGAATAGAGATTAGATATTGGCTGTTACAAGGGAATTGTAAATTTTGTTGGATGTCATCATAGCATTGTGGTTCTGTAGGAAATTTTTCTTTTTAGAGATGTATACTGAAATATTTAGGTTGAAATGTCTTAATACCTGTAATTTAATATTTCAGCAAAAAAAGTTGAAGCATTATGGTAACATGTTAGCTATTATTAAATATAGATGATTTTCTCTAATTTTCTATATGTATAAACATATTCATAATAAATTTTTTAAAAATTCAAATAAAATAGTTGGGGTCTTGAGTATGATTTTTACTATATTTTCTTATAAATGGTCTGTCTCCTATTTTCCCTCCAAACTGAGATGCTTTTATAATTATAAACCATCATTATTATTGTCATTATTATTAAAGTAATATATGAACACTATCAAGTCTTGGTAAGGATGGGGGCAACTGGAACTCTCATGCACAGCTGATAGGAGTATAATTAGGAAAACTTTGGAAAACAGCCAATATATATTAAAGCTACTATATGGTGCCATTTACATAAAGTTCAAAAAGAAACAAAAGCATTAGCAGTTTGAAAGGTCAGGGCAGTTGTCATGCTTGGGACACAGCAGTTAATGACTGGAAGGAGGTACAAGCTTCTAGGATGCTGATAATGTCCGATTTTCAATCTGAGTACTGGTTACTTTGGTGGATTGGCTTTGCAAAATTCAAGTTGCGTATTTATGATTTGTACACTCTTCTATATGTGTTACATGTCAATAAAAAGTTTACACCACAAAAAAGCAATACATGTTATAGTAACAAATGCAAACAATAGTGTATTACTTCCCTTTGGGGAACCAGTTGTATGTCAAGGAATGGTAAATAATAGCCAAACTGCAGAGTCTGTTGGATAATTGCTTTGTTATTTTAAGTGAAAAATCCTGGTTTGTCAAAAATAATCTTCCCATCTAATAGGTCAATGCATTTAAAACTTCTGTTCAAAAAGGCTCTTGTCTAATAGCCTAACCCTAACCTTAACCCTAACCCTAATACCCCTGTTTGAACATGCAGAGATGGTGTTAAGACAACAATGGCTGCTCTATGTTTCCAATGCAATATATTGTAAAAAAAGGAAACTTTAACACTGAATGTTCACTTTGTGTGAATGTAGGTTATCTGACACAACCAAACCTGGAAGAAGTATTTCAGTTTTTTGACAAAATGCCTCTCCCAAGTGAAAATAAGCTATGAATTTTGACACTTTCTCAATTATGACTTTATGTACTATTTTTTGTGTTGGGGGCCCTTATACTTAGATATGATTTAAAGGTCAACCATAACAACTGTTTTCTGCTACTAATATAAAATTATATTTTTGTATTTGAAGCCCTTGCTTCTAATTAAGCTCCTAGGTTCACCATAGCCATTCAGGCTTCTGAACAGTCTGTTGCAGAAGTTACCACATCACAACCTAATGGCTGGAGAATGAGGGGCACAATGGAGGCATTTATGGTTATTTTCATCGGTGCAATGGAAAAGAAATTATTAGTATCTTACTATATAAAATGCACCACAAAGGGGCTGGATATTAACCCTGACTGTGCCCATTTGTATTTATTTTCCCATTTTACTTATAATAGATTCTGAAACCTCCATGAATGACAGCAAAGCAGAGCCCCATGTGGCTGCATGCCTCTGTCTCCTACTATTATAATATGCTACAATCTTATAGAGGCTTGTGCAATCAAGATAGGTCAAATAATATTTTCCTGTATTTATATAATAATAGGAACTCTAATTTATTAAGCATCTTCTGTGTACCAAGCGCTAGGTGAACCATTTATTAGTTTCATTTGAGTGTGGTCTATTTTGCGGGTTAAGATAATATTAGCTGCTGTAACAGTCAATGCTGGCATCTCAATGGCTTAACACAGTTGACAATTTTTTCTTGTTTATATGAAGTCTAATCTGTGGTAGAAAAGAATCTCTGCTCCACACAGCTATTCAGAGACTCAGGCTGACAAATATTCTACCATTTTCAACACATAGATTCCTAGATGGACCTGGTATCAATAGAGCTACCAGATGGGGAAAAAGAGAGAGAGTGGAGGATCCCACTGAAGGTATTTATGGGCCATGCCTGGTATGGGTGTCATCACTTCTCCCCACACTACTTTGGCCAGAATTTAGTCAGATAACCTTATTTAGCTATGAGGGAAGCTGAGAAATACAGTCGATCTGTGAGCCCAAGAAGACAGGAAAATGGACTTAGTTGGTAGCTTGTCTGTCTTTGCCATGTGGATCCTTTAGAGGAAAAAAATGAGGTGTGTGCACATGATTCAGGGGTAACTGTTAAGTGGGTGGGGAGAGAAAGAACTGGTGTTCTTAACAATCAACCAATAATCACGTTGTAATCTCCAAAACACTTGTGACCCTCAGGTGTTAAAAATATCAGAGAAGGGCTTCCCTGGTGGCGCAGTGGTTGAGAGTCCGCCTGCCAATGCAGGGGACACGGGTTCATGCCCCGGTCCAGGAAGATCCCACATGCCGCAGAGCGGCTAGGCCCGTGAGCCATGGCCACTGAGCCTGCACGTCCAGAGCCTGTGCTCTGCAACGGGAGAGGCCACAATGGTGAGAAGCCCGCGTACGGAAAAAAAAAAAAAAAAAAAAAATCAGAGAAGCATCTCTTAGTATGAACACATGGAAATTATAAAATCTGTAGATGTAGATGAAGGACTTGAGTAAAATGAAACCCAGTGTCATTGCTCCGTTCACCACAGGACAAATTACTGCACTTGTGCCTTGGGATTTGAAACTACCTTCATTTACCACTTCCCAACAGTTTTATGAATATTTATCTTTAGATTTTTATTTTGAAGAAAAAATTGAAGAGCAGTGAAGGAAATTGGGAAGATGTATCCCCTAGACTGTCTGGTGTGAAGAAAATGGAAACTTAGCTTTTTTAATGGCCTGCTTTCTTTATCTATGCCCACCAGGCATAAGTAATGAATATTTTGTCCCATTGATGGGACTTGCTAATGCTTTTTGCCATTTGGCAGCCAGAATGTTAGCCTTAGTATACACACCATAGTTAAGCCTTTTTGTGTTTGTTCTAACCCTTTAATTGGTTGTTTAAATAAGGGAAGAAAATGTACTTATTGAGTTTATAGAAGTTATCAATTTGTTTATCAAAAGATATAGAAAATAGTTTTGTTTTGGAAAATGGGTTTGGACCCCAAGGTATCTTTGGTAGTAGTCATAGCTGAAAACAGAGTAAAGAATGAGGGTGAAATAATACAACAAACATGCATGCATGCACACACACACACACGTGCACACACACACACAGAATCAGCAATGCATTAGGACAAAGGAATATGATCTTTTGGTCATTCATCTCGACAATACCACATAGAAAATACCTGATTTCCTAATGAACGTGTATTAATGTGTATGTATACATTGCAATAACTGAAAGGAAATCCTAGGCTAGGAATATTTACGCTGGTCTATAGTGAGGACATTTTCTGACCTTTCTTGAGGCTACAAAGATTTTGGAAATATTACATCAGTCACTGGTACAGTGTTACCAAAGAATGTATGATCTTGGATACTGATATAATAAGGGTAAAGCCACCAGTCTATACAATGGCTAAATCAGCAAAGCAGCTCCATTTACTTTGCCTAATGTTTCAAACAAATGCACAGTCTAAATCATACTTTCTGTTGACTACTTTCTATAGTGCCCTTTAAAAATCTCTAATAAAAAATAAACTCTGTGCATGTACTTTCTACCTCAATTCGGTGCTTACTGTTGCATGAGAGCTGAATAGGATGCCACTTGAGATCAGAAGGACGTAATTTGCAGAAATACAAATTTTAAAATAAAAGCGGGAATGGTTACTATCAAGAAATATATTTAAACTCTTTCTTTAGTGCTAGAAGTGTTAAGTGCATCATTTTACTACTTCATGCTATAAGACTATCAATCAATAGTTATTTACTCCAGGAAATAAATCAGAGAAAGAGAATGGAAAAAGAAACCATCTTCTAGAAAAGTTAGAGCCACGTATCATTTTAATGTTTATTCAGTAGAAATTTGAAAAAGACACATGTTAAACAAATGTCTACTAAATTCTCTCAGTTGTCTTTCCCCTTGCATGAATTAAACTAACTATTTAAAATCTCCTATGGTTTGAAGGTGACAAAAGTTTAGGATATTTTTCAGGAACATTTAGGAAAAATATGTAAGTATGAACAAAATCATTATTGCTTTTTGGAAAGGCTTTATTCACACAGTCTTAGTATTTAGCTCTTATACGTCCTTTATGGAATGGGAGAAAAAAGGTCAAACCTTCATGTTTAATTTAGAGGTTGACTGTTTACGGTTGCTAGGCCAAGGCAACTTTAGGCCCAAGGACATGGGAAATGAGTAGAATTCAAGTTGTGACACCAGAATAAAAAATGATGTGGATCCATGGAAATTCTGTTCCTGTAGAACATTTGAATTTAATTAAAATGTCAACTCCAGAGCCTCAAATCAGACGTGGCCACACACACTGCCACACACATGTCCCACAAGAAGACCTCCCCACATACATACAAAGACACACACGCACACCCTCATGCCACAGGTACCAGGCACACATATACCACACATACACAGAAACAGATATCACAACCATGCAGACACATAAATCACAGACACAGCAGACACACATATATACTTAAGCATACACACCACACACATGCACACGTAGCCACACACACACTCACACACATATAAGCATCAGATACACACACACATTTCTATATGCAATCACTTGTTAGCCTAAGATAAATAAGTGAAAGGGACTCAGAAGAATTTTCCATCATTTCATTCCTTTTTCTCCATTGTATGCATTGACAAAAATTTGTAATGGATATTTGGACTTGATATTTCCAAACTCTCCACCCATATTGCATATTACTTAAAAGCCATGGTAAAAGCGGAGGCCTGAAATTTTCAGTGCATTTTGTAATGAAACAAAAAATGCAAAGAAACACTGTCCTATTTATACTTTAACCTTTCTGCTTATCTCTCAGGCATATACTATCTCATGATATTTCTAGAGTGATTTAGAATTTACATAGTGCTTTCACACAAACAGTTTTATGTAATCCTCACAGTGGGGTATTGAGGTAGGTATGACTACAGGTGAAGAAACTCCCTGAGGTCTCAAGACCTCAGGGAGTTTTAGGGCCTGTCAAAGGGTCATGGCTAGGAAGAAACAGCTCTACTATTCCAAACCAAGTCAAAGGTATTTGCTTTTTCTAAATGACTTCTCCTGTTCATATTTGCCCCCCTCCCCAGGGCTGCGCCATGAATCAATGGATGGCATTTCTACACTTTGAACTGCTTGAAAGATCAATCCCCTTTAATTTCTGTTTTCAGTTATCACCACAAGTCCTCACTGGCACTACTTGCAGGAAAGCTCAAGTGCATAAACACAGTCATGACATCCTAGTGCCCAATCCCACAGCTGATTCATGGTCATATTGCCCCTCTAGGTTATAGGATGATTGAAGGCCCTCTCTGAGATGCTGATCGTATGCAAGGGCATCACCAGCCTTGGAAATGGTCAGCTGTCTACTCTATCAAAGCAACCAGTAGGTGAAAGAAACAGATTTCAGGGCTGCAAAAACATTTTTGCAGGTTATATAACAACTTTTACACTGTTCTCAATAGTGCCTGACACATATTGGTACTTAAAATCATGTGTTGTACACATTGAAATTAGATGACACTGCAGAAATAAGAAAATTGATTTCATTCATTTTGCTACTATGGCTTCTCCACAATGGGAGATAAGATCCTTCCTTCCTCCATTCCTTCCTTCTTTCCTTCCTTCTTTCCTTCCTTCCTTCCTTTCTTCCTTTCTTTTGCATTGACTAGCTTATTTACCTATCTTTCAGCAAGGATTTATATGCATGTGTACCTGCATTCTAAAAGTTACAAACATCAGTTCTTCTGTGTGTAAATCACACCACAGCCAACCACACAGGTCAGACCATAGCATGGGTTGTTTGGAAAAGCATTCCTTCCAGAAATGAATGACCATGCAGTAACTGATAGAAGTTCTTGCTTGACATTCACAGGCTTTCTCTCCACTAATTCTTATCATTTATCAAAATGCCAACATGAAAGTCTATTTCTCCACTTACAAATAATGAAGAATTCCCTAGCCATCACCAAATCAAAAATGAAGAAAACCAATTATCTTGCATTCATTTCCCGAGTTTCTCTGTAAGCAGTCCTTTCTACTTTGGGAAGTTGGCCTCCCTTTTGCAATGGCTTTATTTAATAATCTCACTGCAGTGAAGTCACCCAAATTATAATCTTAGGCCAGCCAGTGAAACGATGCTGAGAACGTTCATATTTATAGAGTATACTTAGATCAGGGGATTTCCTTGGCATCTGATTTCTACATCCAAATATTTGTTTGAACTTTAATATTTTGATAATTCATTTAAGGCAACCATGCTCAGTAAACAGAAATAGTGTAATAATAAAAATATAACATAATGTCCTATATAATGTGTAAATTTTACTATTTGGTTAACACATACACACGAAAACAACGACAAAAACCCCAGATGTTCTGTTTGGAATGTTAATTTCAATGACTCTCACGCATTTGTAGCTTCCTAATTGAGAATGTAGAGGTAACAAATGTTCTGAATGATGAATTATGGAAAAATGTTTAAACAATTGTCATAATAGCCATAGGGTACTTAAAGTGCAAGAAACAGAAGACTGTGCAATATTTTCTGTAAAATCTGTTTGAATCAGTCTGGAAGGAGAGCAGCTGTCCATGGTACTGATGGCCAGGAACAGACAAGTGTGGAGCTAAGTGGTCAATGAGTTCATGATCAGAGATCAAAATACCACCTGTTCTCAATATGTGCATTTTCCAGAGGCTAAGGATTAGTAACAGACTCAAACCCTGGAGATCTTCGTGCTACTTCCCATCGAGCATTTGACACAGACTAGCTCCAATATTTCAAAACCAAGACATAGAGAATGAATAGAATTGGTGAGAGCAAAAAGATGTGCATCTTAGATGCCAAAAGCCAACTGAAAAGTTGTATTTCTACATTTTAGTAGTCAGTTACCTCACAGTGAGTACTGTGATTGAAGACGGAAGAGTTTTAGTTTTATTTTACCACTCAGTAACTGTATAATCTTGGGAAATTCATCTATCTCTCTGAATATGTTTCTTTACCTGTAAAATGGGATAATAATGAGTATCTCTTGTGGTTTACTTTTATTGTCTCTCTCTACTAACCAAAATGAAAGCCATCTGAGGTAGGGACTTATCTGTTTTGTTCACTAATCTATCCAAGCAGTTAGACTAGTTTTTCAGAACACTGAAGGTGTTCAATAAATATTTGCTGAATAAATGAATCAGGGAGAAGGAATTTCTTCAGTTTGGAGCTAAAAATGCCCTTGGATGTCTCTAGATGCTAAGGGAGACATATGGTGAAAAGGCAGCTGGATAAGAAACAAATAGGAAAATAAAACTGAAAAAGATGAGAATTTAAGAGAAATGTTAAGATGGATAAAGCAAAATTGGACAAAACTAACTAGTATCTGAGGTGCTACTAAGGAGAGTATATTCTAGGAGATACAGCTCTCTACCCCAGACTATTAATTTTGAGAAGGGGCACTTGTTAAAAAACTGTAATACCTGACACTTATACTCTGCATTACAACAGGCACTTTGAATCATTCGGAACATTTCTATGACTTTGTCAGGGAGTCATGCTTAGGCACCTGGAGTAAAGACTTATTGAGAATTTGTCTTTCAGAGAAAGAAATACTAATCTGGCATTGAAGGCCCTCTTTTAACTTGCTATCCCAAAACCTTATCTTCTGGGATTTCTCAGTGTGATCCTGCCCTCTATTTTTCATGCAGTCCAGGACAGCCATAGCTTATTCTTGCCTCTGCGGTCTATTCATAATACTTTTTGCTACCAAAAAGAATGGTCTTTTTCTTTTCACCTAATCAAACACTACACATTTTTGAGGTACACTCAAATATCAGTAACTCTTACGACTATACTTCTAACTATTCCTCACTTCATTAATGTCTTCTATTAATAAGCTTTTATATCATTTAATGTTCTACTATTCACTTTGTCATTTAAACATAAACTCTTCAACATTATTTCGTTGTTTTCCTTTGCCTAAGTGTGCTATTACCATTTGAAGATGAAGATATTTCTTATATTTCTATTATATACTTCAAAATGCCAGGTATATTTCTTTAGTGTATTGTGGGTATCAAATGAATGTCAACTTGAGATAAAGTGATTGCTTGACTCTCTCCTCATGTACACTCACCTAGAAGAACCATGAACTATTAAGTCTTCCTGTACACAGGGGTTATTTCATGTTCTGGTTAGTTGGGGGCTCAGGGTAGGGTACATGAGCAAAAGGCAAGTGGGGGTTTCACTGGTGCATTTGAACATCATAGGTCACAGTTAGGGGAGGCAAGAGGGGAATCTGTCACAGGGGTCAGCCTTACCACACTGGTGCACCTGGTCACCTGGGCAGGTGCTCAGAACCTGCTTGTCGGGATGTCAAGGCAGTAGGAACATATGAAGTTGTAAATCTTATACAACACAGGTGAAGAAACCGAAGTTAAGACATTTGGTCAGGGCCAAATAACTAACAGGTGATGACACCACAATTTGAACTCAGGCAGGCTGACTTCCAAGTCCTCAACTATTAGGCTAGCCCACCTCCCAAGAGATGATACTAGAAGAATAACAGGAAACTTCCTGTGATTGCTGTGCTTTCCAGATAGACTAAGTGGCTCCATCTTATCCACTGTCAGGCAACAGGCCCACTTACACTAAGATGTATCTGAATGAAACACCAATAAAAATGCCAAGAGAGGCCAAAGACATGATGATGAATGGCATTTACTAGTTAGAAGCGAGGAGATTTCTCATTCTCTGGCAAAACCTTTCACAGCAAAATTCACCGTTCCATCAACAAAAAGGATAGGAGCAGATGAAGACAAAGAAATGGGTGGTAAGGAAAAAAAACAACAGGAAATTAAAAGGCAAGAGAGAGGATTTAGGAGAAAATGTGCTAAAGAGTAAAGGCAGTGACCAAAAACAATGGCAGTGAGGGAATGCGATGAATGTGATGAAGACAAAAGGAAAGAAACAGCAGCTAAAACGGGGGCAGTTCTCCAAGACTCCAGCTGTGTCAAGCTCTCCTGAGAGTATCACAGAGCCAAAAGGGGTGAGTTCCTGTCAACAGGACAATAGTAACAGTCCAGCAGGGCAGCCTAGTAGAATTCTGTGATAAATTTAGAAATGTTCAGCGTTTGCACTACCCATTATGTGGCACTACCACAGGTGGTTACTGAACACTTGAATTGTGGCCAGTGCAAACAAAGAGGTGAAGTTTTAATTTTATTTAAGTTTAATTAATTTAAATACAAATAACCACATGTGGTTAGTGATTGCTGTGTTATTTATGGGCTAGTTATTTGGCCCATAGCAAAGTCCTAGGACTTTCAGGTGACAAAAGAACTCTAGGGACTTCTCTGAAAATCACATTTTATAACCCCCCTTACTCCTCACTCTTTCTAGAGATGTCAGTGCCACAGAAAAATACATGAACATTCAAAGCTTAATCCTGAGTAATCAAAAAAAGGCTACAATGTATTTCATTTGGTGAAATACACTTGCTAAGTGCTATGAGCTGAATTATGTACCCAACCCCATTCATGTGTTGAAACCCTAATCCCCCAGGATGTCACAATGTGACTGTTTTGGAGACAGTCTTTAAAGCGGTGATTAAGTTAAATGAGTCTGTTGGGTTGGGCCTTAATCCAAGCTGACTGGTGTCTTTATAAAAAGAGGAGATTAGGACACACAGAAAGACACCAGGGATGTGCTCAAACAGAGAAAAGGCCATGTGAGGACCCAGAGGGAAGGTGGCCATCTGCAAGCCAAAGAGAGAGGCCTCAGAAGAAACCAAGCCTGCTGACACCTTGATCTTGGACTTCTAGCCTCCAAAACTGTGAGAAAATAAATTTCTGTTGTTTAAGCCACCCAGTTTTTGGTATTTTGTTATGGTGGCCACAGCAAAATATTACATTTTACATATTACACCAAGGCAGTTAAAAACAAGTGTAATACATTTTTAAAAATTCCATGAGATTTAAGTCAAAACTTTTAGGATCTAAAGGTTTAACCTTTGTTTTTTTATACAATCTTATTTCTTGACCGATCCCTCAAAGCTGAGAACTCACAATCAAAACCAATGCATAAGGCTCAGAATCGTGTAGCGAAACATTCAAAGGAGGAAACAAATTATAAACTACACTTATCCGCTGTTAAGGAGTATTTTATATGCTATTCAATTTAAATTCTAAAAGCTATATTAATGACAGTTAAATGACAGTTAAATGTGACTCTTCCACGCAAGACTGAAGGGAGATTTCTGATTGCTGGTCCCTGGTTTGGTGCTATGAAGGTCAGCATTCTCAAGTAGGGAATTTGAATTAGTGTCTGGGTGTGACAAGAGCTGCATAAATTACCTGTTGCAATGGCAAGCTCTTTCAATGATCCCTGCTGGCAGATATGGTGAGTGTGGGGAGGAGAAAAGGAATCTCTCTCTCTCTCTCTCTCTCTCTCTCTCTCCACTTTTTCTTGTCAACAAAGTATGTTTGTCATGTTTTATTCCATGCTTTTTTTTGAGATGAATGTTGTCTTCATAAATATTTTATTTTTTGTGATATGCTCCAATTCATCACATGATTGCTAGGCATGGTCTGACCTGTAATAGTACTTTGAAACTTGCAGGTATCAAGGCATTATGACAAGATACGCTGTTCTGCTGAACAGAAGCTCCAGAGGCAGGCCTAAAGCTACACCTTTTAACAGAAATTTTCTGTCAGTTGGAATAAATGCTGCATATTTGGCAGCAAATATATAAATTCATTTGTAGAGACTCAGAGATCTTAACAAAAAGCTCTTTCCCCCCTTCTAACACATTACCTGATAATACATCTCCAATTACAGGGATTTTTTTCAAGAAAAACCTCATTTGGAATCAATGTTAAAACTGGCTCTTCTCCAAGGTGAAATCATGAAGTTGGCAAAATCAGTTTTTCCTGGTCCCCCACATCTCTGTGTTATTGTTCACAGTGTGGGACCAGTTCATTTGGGTAGCCCCCCAGTGCTTCGAACCTTCAGTTGCTCTTTCTTGCATTAAGATTTATTTATAAGATATTTTATTCCCTCTAGGCTCTAAGGATTTCTAGTTAATACACAACTCTTGCTCATATATTAATGGGTTAGGTTGGACTTTCAACTTTCTAGGCATCATCTTTGTTATCACACTTTTCTGCTAACAGTGTTGCAGATTAAATAAGAGATATGGATGGAGATCATCTGACTCCATGGTAGATGCAGGGGGGAGCAATACTCCCTCCCAGATGGAGCTGCTGTTTCCTCTGAAATTTTATTTCTTATAAAGCATTCTACTCTTCCTACCTTTGTGAAGGCTTTGCTTCAATCAGTAGGTACTTCATATGGGGAACTGGTCATTGGACATGAAGGCTCCTACTTTGCGGTAGAAAGGGTAGCTACACCCATGCTGAAATATGAGCTTTTCGGGCACTATTTTGTAACTCTGGTCTGTCCTTCAGAACCAGTAGAAATATCTGAACCAAATAGACCAGATCTTAATTTTCAGAATGGGAATCAAAAATGTATTGAATAATGGGGTCATTCAAAACATCTGTATCAATCAGGATAGGCTAAGGTATGCTTCCATAATAAGTAACCCCAAATCCTAATGACCTAATGACTATAATAAAGCTTATTTGTCTCTTCTGTCTATATTCATCACAGATGGGCTAAGAGCTGCACTTCAGATCTTTCCCTCCCAGGATCTAGGCTGAGAAAGCAGCCATGTATCAAATGTTGTCAACCACCATGCCAGAGGAAAAAGAGAGCTCTGGAAGGTCTCACACCAGCAATTCAGTGTTTAGCCCAGAAGTGACATATGTTACTTCTGCTCACAACTCACCAGCCAGAATTAATCACAGGGCGCACCCAGCCACAGGGGCCTCGGAAATGCCATTCCCATTTTCTCGTGTCTGAAAGAGAAAAGCGACATATTTGGCCAATAGCATGAATGACAACCACAGTACTTGAAAGGACTCTTTTACCTTGAAAATTTATAAGGACAAAACATGAACTAAAATTAACTAGATGTGTATTGTGAAGATGTGTATAAAGAACTGTATTCATGTTATTAAACAGTTAAGTTAGTCATGAACAAATGCATAGTAAGTTATAAATAACTCTAACAGATAGCGGCCAGAGAAGCATCTCTTCTCTAGGCCTGGTTTAGATAATCTTGTTTTGTTGTCCTACTTTGGTATTCCGGGCTACTCTATGTCAAACTGTCAGCTTTTATCAGAGCTGATATATTCATTACAAAGTGTTCCCAGTTTTTACCTCCAAATGGAAAAACTTTCATTTTTAATGCATAGAAACTTTCGGCCGTAATTATATAGATTTCATTAAGTGAATTTGTGTTGCTATGGTTATTTTCCTTTTCACTTTATACAATAAAAGTCTGTGAGTCCTAGGAAATGTAGGGGGTTCCTCAATATGAATATGTTTTGCAGTGTATCCCCCATCTGTGAATATCTTCTGCAGAAGAAGTTATAAATACCTCAGACTGAACCCTATGAAATTGCCACTTTTGAGGGTCAAACAGTTGAACACGGTCAATATTGTATGTTTCAACCTAATGAATACCTCCATGGTTTTGGATTAGAAAAATCTTTTCATGGATGAATATCGCTTTTGGAGTCTTTCCCATTTAGTTATAATCCCTGGTATAAGTCAATAGTGTGGATTTTGAATTCAAATTGTTCTGTCCTTTTGTCAAGATTCTCCTTTTCTTAGTTACAGGGCCTTATGTAGACTCTCTGGCCTTTAGTTGCCTTGTGGCCATAAAAATAATACCAAACTAGAAAAAAATACCAACCTCACGGGGACGTTGTGTGGACAGAATGTGACTGTGTGTGTAACACCTGTAGTACTGCCCCTGGCAGCTATCAAATGCTCCCATACAGTAGTTTTATACATTCTTTCTTTTCACTTACAATTACTGCTGACTGCCACACAACCACATTAAAAAGTGCCTGTCTCTAATTCTGCCTAGCTAGAGTTTTCCTGATCACCTTTTCCATGTCCTCTGTGTGTGTATGCAAGTGTACTTTCTCCTACCAGAATGGTCCCCTCCATTCAAGGAGAGTAGATGCACAGACATGCCCTCCTAGGCTTCCTCACAGCCACCCACAGACACCACAGTAAGCACCTCTGAGTTCATCCAGAGGAGGGAAGAACCTAGAAGAGGGACTAAGGAGAAATATAGGAACTCTTGCATTTTCACGGTAACACGAGGCTAACCAGGAGAGACTGGGCAAAGACAAATAGAGGTGCAAGGTCACATCAGAATAAAGTGTAGCCTAATTTTCCATGCTCATGTTTGCGTACTCTTCCTTCTGATCCCTCTTTTGAGGGTCCTGAGTCAGGAATGAGCTAAAGGAGTTCCTCAGCCCCTCTGCTTCTCTTCCATAAGCCACAACTTGCATAGAATGAGTCCATTAATGAGCAGATGAGAGAACCAGTGTGGATTGCTGATTACCAGGAGTATCTAGTATCTGGATATCCCTATTCATTCCTCCCTCCCATCACCAAATACACATTTGGTAAGAATCCAGTGTTCTTACAAATAAAGTTCATTCCTATATATATAGGCATGTAACAAACTGAGAAAGAACTCTAAGAGAATTTGAAATTAATATTAATAGTAAGAAAACATTAGGACAATTTGATTTGCTCTACTTTAAAAGCTGACTTGAGACAATGCACAGAGGTGGTGGAATATCCGTTCTAATTTTGTCTATCCTAATGATCTTTGTTCAAAATAAAAACTTGTAGCCACATGATTTGAGATAAATAGGATGTAGCTTCAGGACCTATTTTTTTAAATTTAATTTAATTTATTAAATTTTATACAACAGGTTCTTTTTTTTTTTAATACAGCAGGCTCTTATTAGTTATCTATTTTATACATATCAGTGTATATATGTCAATCCCAATCTCCCAAATTTAAGACATTGCATTTCATATTTAGAAACATATAACACACAGAGGTGGAATTATTTTTAAATTCCCAAATCTATCAAGATTATTTACAAATCCTTATATCAATTTATTTTCATTTAGTTAATTCCTGTCTCAAAGAAGTTATATGTGCTATGTGAATAAGGTCTCAGTCTTTAAAACCCCTCCTGAGGTTGGAAAGGGTTTGACCTATAATTCTGCATGTATCTAAGTCATCTTTCTAACTCTGTTAGAAACAGAGTTAACTAAATGTCAGTAATCTTACAGCCTCTATCATGAATATTTATGAGAATTTTTCAACATTTCATAAACATAGAGTGTCATGGAAAATTAACATTCAATAGAAATTGATCAGTGCTATAGAAGTTGATGATAAAATTTGCTTTACGCATAAGAACCAGCTGTGCCTTTGTACACTCAGAGTCACTAAGATGCCTCTCTACTACTACTACCTGGGCTGGGCTTCTTGGCTCTGCACTACAGTCAGGCTGGGGGCCGTTCCCAGGGGTGTGTAAGCCCCTGTGTAATCAACACTCCATTGTGTTGTGGCGAAGCCTATCCTCCCACCAGGAAGAGGCTAGAGTGGATATAAATAATTGAATGCTAAACCCTAGAAGCCAGTCTTGGGATAGTAACCCTTCCAGCACAGTGAGCTTCATCATAAGAGAGAATATATCACAAGCTATATCCTTTTTCAGGATTCCTCCACTGAAGCATACTGATGGAGTCAGATGGGTCACGGGATCCTCTCTCCTGCTCATTCAGTAAGAGGCATTGTCTCTCTGCCAGTTTCCCTGTGGGAGCCCAATCAATATTAATTGAATGAATGAATGAACTGACATGAAGTATGGGATGGGTGATACTGAAAGACTTGCCTTGCAATGGTCATATGGCCCTACTGGCACACAAATAATAGAATTTCTGGAGGTTATTACTTTTCCTAGCTGGTGGCCAAGACAATGGCTTTGCAACTGACGGTGTTCCTCCATGTGAGAAGATGACAGTATGTTCTCTGCCAATGTTTGTTCTGTTTTGGTGTTGAACAGAGCTACAAAATTGGCTCATTCACACTGCATTTTGGGTAGAAAAGTTAAGAGAATGGCAGGAACATTCTGCCATTTAGTTGTAAACTTTCAAGAACTATCTAAGAATCTGGATTATTAAACAGTGATCTTTCTAGTGACTTGCCTCTATTGTACCATTCCAAAGCATTCAATTCCATTTTCAAAAGCAACAATTGTACTTATTTTTTATTCATATTTTGTTGTATATTATTTGTTTTAATTTCTTCATTACAATAATAAGTATAATCAGCATAAATAAATTTGGGAAATGAATATAACTCTTGGTCAATAACAACAGCAGAAACTCAATAGATGAGAACAGATGTTCTCAGATGCTTATACGCATATTAGCGATTAGCTGAAATCACTTCAGAGTGCTCAGTCAGTATGCTTTGCAGAGGGAACAAGACGGTGTATCAATCTAGCTAGTCAGTTGAATAGAGGCGGATTAAGACAGTTTCCCCTGTACGGCTGTCCCAGTGTCCACAGTGACTCTCACACCTCCTGTATCCACTTGGTATTCCTTACTAACTCTTTGGTCACTTTGTACCTCTCTGCCTCTTTAACTACAGAGCCTGGTATATAATAATTGCTAAATAAATAAATAATGGATGTTGGCAACCAACTAATTATAAGCTGTCAATTATGATCCTTGGATACTTGATGGTTCTATGATTTTTCTTCCTCACTATTGCCACACCTGAAGCTCTTTGGATTGTTTAGTGCAGCACTATATTAGGAATGTAATTAAAGTTCATCTGTGACATACGGGTGCACTGCTTTGGTGCTTATAACCCTAGGTGACACGGAACTTTTAAGAATTGGTGGCATTAGAAGTTTCATTTCTCTCGGTTAAATAAGCCAAGTCCTCTAGCTTTTCTTCCTGGGCTTAATTTTCTGTCCTCTCATCATGCTTCTAAAGGCAAACTGTGATTTAAGTTATAAAGCCCAGGAATAAATACAGCATCTGAAAGAATGCCAGACTAATTCTGAGAATAACTAAAATGACCTCTTTATGCTTATTGACAAGATTGCTCACATATTTCAGTCAGTATTACATTTGTTTGGTTTTATATGTGTTGCTTCAACTGCCATGTTAAACAAGTCTAAGTGACGGTGCATTCAATACGCAACTGTATTTTTTAAATGCATCAAGTGGGGTTAATTCTAACCTGCCTGAGGATGGAAACTTGGTCAAGAGCCCTGACTTTGTACTCATTCTAAAGTAATGGACAGCTCTAGAGTCACCTGAAGTCCCCAAACAATATTAATTCAAAAGTTACAACATCCAGTCTGAGATATTATTTAAATCACTAAACTTAATTTAGCATTAAACTGGAAATATTTTCCCCTTCTTTAGCTTGGAGCTGCTTAAGCCTGGAAGCCTGCAATGTAGAGGGAGGGACAGGATGGAATTTTCTCCATTTTTCCACACATTGGGCTTCTTCTTCCCTCATTCTCACTTACTAGCCAATTCGTGATCCTTCTATGGGGAGAAAGATGAGTGGTGAATAGAAAAGGTCTTATTCGCATTGTTACTGTTGTAAGCCTCATGTTCTCTGAGCCTGGCTGATGAGAAAAGCCAGCTCTTTGTGCCAGAAGATGTTTTCATGGTCTCTTCAGAGGTTCTGTGATCGACCTCTCTGATGGCACTTTTTTTTTTTTTTTTTTGCGGTACACGGGCCTCTCACTGTTGTGGCCTCTCCCGTTGCGGAGCGCAGGCTCTGGACGCGCATGCTCAGCGGCCATGGCCCACGGGCCCAGTCGCTCCGTGGCACGTGGGATCTTCCCGGACAGGGTCACGAACCCATGTCCCCTGCATCGGCAGGTGGACTCTCAACCACTGCGCCACCAGGGAAGCCCTCTCTGATGGCATTTTTTATCACGTGGTAGTTGCAGCTCTTTTCCAGGCTGTCAGTTGCAACTACTCTTTTTTTTGTTGTTTAATAAATTTATTTATCTATTTTGGGCTGCATTGGGTCTTCGTTGCTGCACGTGGGCTTTTTCTAGTTGCAGCGAGTGGAGGCTACTCTTCGTTGCGATGCCTGGGCTTCTCATTGCAGTGGCTTCTCTTGCTGCAGAGCATGGGCTCTAGGCACATGGGCATCATTAGTTGTGGTGCGTATGCTCAGTAGTTGTGGCTCATGGGTTCTAGAGGCACAGGCTCAGTAGTTGTGGTGCATGGGCCCAGTTGCTCCACGGCATGTGGGATCTTCCGGGACCAGGGCTCGAAACCATGACCCCTGCATTGGCAGGTGGATTCTTAACCACTGCGCCACTAGGGAAGTCCAGTTCCAACTACTCTTACAGCCCCTAAGAATTCTGAATTCACCTCCAGTTTGTTACTGGGAATATCCCTCTGTGTGGCCCTTTTGGACAGGACATAAGATGACCCCACATTAATTCTGTCTCCTATATGACTCATATATGATCCACAGGAAACACTCACATATCTGTTGGCTCAGAAAACTCTGGAAGTTCAGGCTGCTCCTGATACTGACACCGGGATACCTTAACTTTCTCAGGCATTAGTCTTTGTGTATCCCACCTCCACACACACTTCAAAATTCTCCAAGTCATTCCATAAGAGCCTTTTCCACAAAGCTTGAGATGATGGGGCTAGAACTCACTCCCTCTTGTAGGGAACAGAGTGGCAACAGCTCTTTCAAAGAAATGTCATCACCAAATTTTCTCCCCTTTTCATGTACTTTATTTATGGCTCTCATTTGGTTGAGGGTTCTGTAAGTCGTAGTAGTTCTTCATAATTTCCTTTGTAAATTCTGCAGATGCGAGTTTGTTTCTCACTCACTCTGGTTTTCTATTGGCACTTGACTCAAAACTGAGACAGAAGGAGTCCCATCCTAACATCCTGTTAAATAATCATTGCTCTACCATTCTCCTGGTTCAGATCAAAGCTGATTAACCCCTATAAACAAATGAAGAAATGGAGGCAAAAAAGTGCATAAGAAATATATGACAATCTAAACAGTCCTCTAATAGTCAATTTTACTTGATTCATACAATATTCCTCCTATAAAAATCCCACCAGTCTTTGAAAGATCACTGAAACTGGCATAGAGGAAGTATTAGTTGTTGTCACAAATGCAAAATGTAGCTCCAAAGAGAGTCACACTAAAGGTTAGAGGTGACCCTTGGTCAGAGATTCTTGTGCCCTCAAGTGCTGGAATCACCTTCTGGGTGGTTACACTCTTCTTGGCTTGATTCCTCACCCAGAAACCTGGGAATCCTTTCTTCACCAGGAAGCCCAACAGTTTGGCACATCAATTCTCTCCTTTTCCTCTGGAATTACACCCAGAAACTTACACATAAGAATTTTGGCACAAGGTAAGAAAAGAGCCTTATTAAGAGAAAGGAAAAGCAATGCAAATCAAATATTCAGCCATAGAAAGCTCACAGCTGTCCCCAATCCTACAATACTCAAAACAGAAGCCCCAAATGTCATTTTCAATTTTTGGATAAAAGACCTTTTCCTACTGGGACCTCCTGTCACCTCTGCTGTGCTCTGTTGGCATGAGCTGCTGCCATGTGCTATGTTATTTGCCTCCTGTTGGCAAAATTGTTCCCACATGGTCTACCCCTGCCCCCACACACGTGCCCCTAGAAGGATGATCTGGCCCACTCACCTTCCTCTTCCGGAGCCTGATCTCATGCTGAAGTAATTATTGGGCTGCTCCTCTGGATCCAGTGACCTTTATTGTGCACCTGTTCTGGGGAGGGCATTGAACTAGACAGGACTTTTCTGGCTGCAAATGATAGAATGTCAATTTGAACTAGCTACGTATGAGGGTGAATTTACTGGCCCAGGATCCAGGTTAGGTAGGGGTATAACCAATGACACAGGAGCCAGGGACCTGTTCCACCAGGACTCCATCCCTCTGCCCCTTATCCCTGTCTCTCAGGCTTCATTCCCTTCATCAGCACACTTTCTTCTTCCATGTACTGGGAGATAGAGTTGGTGCCAGGATCACACCCTCACAGATTTCCAGAGAAGAAGAGCCCCCCTCCTCTCTCAATTCTAGGGGTGAACAGAAAGATCTGGACAAGAATTTTGGCCCACAAAGTAAGAGCTCATCTCCTGGACCAATCACTGAGGCCTGGGAGACAGGATCAGGGCAGCCTCTGCTGTGAGAAAGAGAGAAGATGTGGGGCAGTGCTTTCAGGGTGATGGAGATGAGCCAGGTGTTTCAAACAACAGAGGTCCACCAAAGGAATGATGCCAGCATGACATTAATGAGAGGGAAACCTAACATTCTACCGACTTTGGCAGTAATTACAAGCAACACTTGTTTACCAGACTTCTGCTTTTACACCATGATGCTAAGAGAAAGAACTCTTCCCTTGAGGCCATCTGTCACCTGGATAGTAGGGGGCAATGCCCAAAGTAAAGAAAAATTGTATCATTCTCTTACTAAATCTGGACTTGGTTCTGCTCACCCATCTACTCACGCCAAGTTGGGGTGAAGGAAAGTACAGCACTTCTTGCAGGTGCCAAGCGCAAGGAGGATGGGCAGCTCATGCTCAAAAGACCCAAACTCCCTGATGACTTTCAGGGAAGGCTTTTTAAAGGGAGTGTGAGAGAGGAGACTGTAAGTGTGTGTGATCAGCGCACACAATTCAGATTGGTTGGCATCAAGGTGAAGTTTCGAACGTCACCAGTCTTCTGGTTTCAACCAGTCTGGGGGCGGGGGTCTACATGTTTGCAGTCAGCAGTTTTCTTCTGGTGGGGGTCTGCTTCCTATAAAAATAACTTAGGAATGTGTGTGAGACCTTTATCTATAATTTTCAGGGAACTGGGAGTTAGGTGAATCTGCAATGTGGCTGGTTTATTGTCTAAATTGTTACCAGTTTCCCAGCCCAATAGCTATTCTTTGTTTTTATATCTTCACATTTCCTAATCGTTGACTCTTTTTTTTTTTTTTGCGGTATGCGGGCCTCTCACTGTTGTGGCCTCTCTCGTTGCGGAGCACAGGCTCCAGACGCGCAGGTTCAGTGGCCATGGCTCATGGACCCAGCCGCTCCATGGCATGTGGAATCTTCCCGGACCGGGGCACGAACCTGTGTCCCCTGCATCGGCAGGTGGACTCTCAACCACTGCACCACCAGGGAAGCCCTCATTGACTCTTGAGCCAGCCTTTTGAGACTCAGGGGAGACCTGGGGGACTAAAGCAAAAGTCTTTTACTTCAAGGAACAGGGACACAGGAGCTTGTATACAGTTTCAATTCAGAACTCCTCATGTCTTCACTTGGAAAGAGTGAAGAAAGTTAGGTAAAGAGTTATAGTTCAACTCAAAGCATTTCTGGGATCTCAATATTCTGCTAATACTCAATTTTATTTGATTTATCATATGTACACTCTATAAAAATCCTGCTAACCTTGGAAGAGTCCTTGAAAATGGCATAGAGAAAAAACTAGTTGTTGACAGAAATTGAAAATATAGATCTTCACGAAGCTATGTTAAATATCAGAGGTGGCTCTGTGTCAGGGTTACTCTGCTACATTAGTTCTCATGTCTTCTATGTGGAGAGTTTAGATCTTGCTTTGGTCCTGGACTCTGGGCACCCCCTTCTCTGGCATCAGGACAAGTGGGGACTCCCCTAAGAGCATGGTCTGGTTTAACCAGAGGGTTCCAAGCCTCTGATGTGTGTACCTTGATGGGCTTGTGACATATTGTATAATTGGAGCAAATTATATTAATAGAATTCTAATTGTATCTAATTTCATGTTTACAATTTAAAAAATTAAACATGATTTCCCTAGGAAAAATGTCATTTTTATTATCAGTTGTAAATTACACAATTAATGCATTCAACTGTTTCCTCCTGGAATTCATTTTCTTCTTCCTGGGGTATATCCTCTAGTAATTCTTAGGAAAAGATTTATGAGGAATATGCTTTCTGAGGACATGTCTGAAAATGTTTTACTCTGCCCTCATATTTGAGTGACAGTTTCATTGTATATAAAGGTAGAGACTCAAGGCTGCTTCCCCTTAGCTCTTTGAAGATGTTCCAATACTATGTCCAATGATGCTGCTGCTGGGTATGGTGTCAATATGATTCTAATGTTTTGGTAGGAATTCTGATTTTTTTCTCTGTGCTAGCTTTTAGGATTTTCATTTAGACTTGACATAACTTTGAAATGTCTAGAGTTGGGTTTTGTCAGCATTGTTGCTATTGTTGTTATATTTTTTTCCCTGGTAGGCCCTTTCAATTTTAAGACTTAAGTCTTTCTTCAGGTCTAGAAATTTTTGGCTTTTATGTCACTAAATATTGTTTCCTTGCATTCTCCATATCCTCTCAATTTGGACTCCCTAATGGATTGATGTTGATTTCCAGACCTGTTCTTCATGTTTGTTGGTTTGTTTTTAACTTTTCTTTTGTGCTTTTTTCCCCCTATTTTTGATACATTCTGGGATAATTTCTTGATGCAGTCTTTCAGATCACTAATTTGTTCTTCAATTGTGTTTATTCTGTTATTCAGCCCACTTTTGAGATTTTTTTATTTCAAAAGGTTTATTTATTGTGTTTCCATATCTAATTGGTTCTTTTTCATAATCATTCATCCTAGTTTTTTGAAGACAATATTTTTCTTTATTTTCCAGATGATATAAAAATAAGCTTATGTTACAGTCCTGTACTACTTCCACTAGGGTAAATTCTTTCATATGTCTAGTTTCTAGTTTTTTTGAGAAAAGTCACCCTTTTAAAGTGTTTGTGTTCCTCAAACTTTGAGAATATTTGCATCTTTCTTATGAATTTTTTTATTGGTAGCTGAGCTTCTTTATTGAACTTTCTAACTCTCTTTGCACAGCCCGGTGAGAGAGAGGCTTGCTTTATTTTCAGTGAGAGTGATGGAGGAATGAGCCAGGGCACTAGGTGAGGTAGAGACATACCTGATTCCTCTGGGATGCTGTAGACACTTGGGAGGACTGCCTTGTCACTCTATCCCCAGCTCCTACTGCTCTTGGGTGAAGACAGATATGCCGTGTGTGTGTGTGTGTGTGTGTGTGCGCGTGTGTGCGTGTAGGGGGTCAATGTGTATGGCTGCTGCCACGCTGGTACCCTTGCTAATTGCCCCGGGTCTCCTTCCTGTCCTCTACCTCTAACCACTTCTAGCAATGGAGTTCCTTCGCTACTCCTATACATGTTCTAAGAAGTGATTTTCCAATTTCGTCTTAAACCACGTGCTTTCCACTTTTCAAGTTTTCATTGGTTCCTTGTCAAGTAAAATTTCTCAATTTTTATGTATTTTTAATCATTTTTATGGATTTTACATGGGAGCAGTACTCATTCTACATTCGGCCACTTTGAAATCAGAACTATATTCTTTTTTTTTATAAGCAACAATTTCTTGAGCCAACTATGTATCAAACACAGCTAGTCATGAGGATTACAATAGTGCCCCAAAAGGCTCTTTGCCTCTCCTCATAAAACTTATTTTTCTGCCACTTTAGTGCAAAAATCGAATCTAAAAGCAAAAAAAGAAAAATGATTCAGTTTAGGGAACATTTAGTAATCAGCTCAAAAGGTCAGATCAATTCTATCAAGCCAAGTAAGGTGTCAAGAAAATAGACAAGACATGAGATATGGGTAAGAAAAATGCTCTCTGGCCCTCCAGGGTTTTGTAATCCTCTGTGTATAGAGTGACAATATGTCCCAATTTGCCTGAGATGGTCCAGTTTATGCCAGTTGCTCTGGTGTAATCGTTAACAGCATCCCTTTCACTCTCAAAGGTGTCCTGGTTTGGACTATAAATCATATGCTAACCTTATTAAGATATTCTGTGAAGAAAATCAACAAATGAATATCTCTTGTTGGTGATAATATTTGGAACAATTGTGGGTGTAGAGAGCAGGAGCAGCCAGTCACCATTCATTCATTCATTCATTCATTTCTTCACTCATTCAACAAAGTTCACTGAGGTTCTACCACGTGCCAGGCACTGTGCTAAGTGCTGTTTATACAGTAATGAGTAGCACAGATACACTCATGGACCTTTCCCTGAATAACGATTAGCACAAACTAAACATGCATTATATGATCTCTCAATATTTTTTCCTAGTTCAAGAACTTGATAAAACACTGTAAACTCCCTGCTTAATCATACTCTGACAGCTAAGTATTAAGTCAGCACATCAAAAGCACACCCTTGTTTGAAAGGAAAGATGAAATACTCATCTACTCAACAAGAACAAAGCAGGGGGCTGTGCAGTTCATAATGGATTTGAAGTCACTGGATGGCCAGTGTGGATAATTAAGCAAACAAAACACACCGCTGGAAAAATTATCTAGATGAACGATTAGCATGGTTTTGAATTCAAAGGATAATTTCACCACCCCCTTCTTCACTTAGGCACCGAGATAATGTGTATAACAGATTGATCACCCGCAATTTTCTGCTCATTATACTCAATCCCTTCTCATCAGATTCCCCACTCCCTGCACAAAAGCAAAAGCAAAACGCAAGTTGCAACCCGCAGCCACTGTTACTCTTATTTTTTTAAATGCAATTCCTTTGAAGAGTTTGAATACTGAGTATACCTTTTGTTATTTCATTTAGACAAAAATTTGCAAGGAATTTTCCTCTCATTTTCCAGATATCAGTGTTCCTAGAAAGGCTTTCATTGTAAACCCCAGGGGAACTTCGAAAATGTCAGGAGCTTCTTAAATGGTGTGAAACCCACTTACAGCTTATTTCTTATAAGCTTTGATGTGGAAATAGCAGAATGCTTATTTTTAAAAAAAATCCAGTGGCAATAGGAATGCACTGTTTGTGATATTATCCATAGTCAATTAACCCCTGGGGAGAGGATGGTGAGGAAGCCTCTAGAAGGCTGGGGGTCCATCCCTTGTGGTGATTTTTCTCCTCCATGGATTACAGCCCTGGTCTTGGTCCCAGATTTTGCACAGATATGACTACAAAGGAGAAGGACAGGTGAGTGGAGAAGACTCAATGCAAATCTATCTTTATTTCTAGAAAAAGAACTCAAAATCAATGGTGGCCAAAAAGACTATCAAACGAAATGTAAAAGTCTTGGTAATATCTATATGTAGATATTAAATACAGCACATGTGCTCGGATGTTTGCACACATAATTATTAAATCCTAAGCTTCTTTCTCTTTAAACCAGCTTCTCTTCCTTTATCACTTTTTTTAGTTGAGGGTATTGTGATTTACTTTTAGTCACCAAAGCAGAAAACTAGTCAATCACAAGTCTTCCCTCACCCTCCATAGCCAGTCTTCTTCAGATCTTTCAGTCTAACCCCTCCAGGTCTCTATCTCCCTTTCTCCCGTTGCCCTGCACCTGCCTTACCTAGCACAGTGGCATCTTTCGGGCCATGGTGACAGTTTTCCTTAAGATCTCCCAGCTTCACTTCAAGCCTCTTCTGCTACAGGGATATTCTTAAAATTCTAGTCAGATCCTGTTTCTCTCTTTGCTTAGAAATCTTCAGCAGTACCCTTAGCATAGAAAGTAACAATCTAGACCCAAGCACCCTTCCCAGCCTCATCCCTGCCTGTCTCTGGGCCTGCCCCATACCCAGGGCATACTGAAGTATCTGCGTCTCAGACACATTGACTCCTTTAAGGTCTCCATGGCTTTGTACACTTTCTCATAAATCCAGAAAATGCTTTTGCCACTTCTCTACCTAGCAAACTCCTACGCATCTGTCATGGCCCTGCTCAGTCCACTCTCTTCTATGAAATCATCACTGAGTTTCTGTGACAGAGTTCATCACTTGCTTTTTTGCATCCATAACTCTTATAGTTAATTCCATTACAGTGGGCATTACATACTACCATAATTATTTGTCTTTTCCAGAAGACAGTGGGAATCATACTCTTTTTTATTTTACCAGCCCCTTGCAGTGTTTGGCAAACGGTGTGCTCCTTAAATATTCATTGAATAAATTATTAAACATTTCTTTGCTAAATAATACAATTCATGAGAATTAATAAAACTTCTGTCTATAAACTATTGCAAGGAGATATCTTTATTTTTTTTATTTCTGCCATGCTGGAATATGTTTGTATGTGTGCAGGTGATTTGTGTGAGTTGCCCCACTGCCTCATGGCATTGAATAACAGAGCAGTCAGGACGCTCTGATAATGCCTGCAGAGCCAGGACAGGGTCTTTTTGAGAATGAGGGTGAGAAGAGCATCGGAGCTAGGGCAGAGCAGAGCCCCTCACCAAGGCCTACCCAAGTCAAGGTCAGGGTGTTCTAGGAGGTGACAGCACTACTTCTGGTGACCTGCATGTGTTTGACCTGCCTATTCAGAGGAACTTGAGAAAAAGCCAATTCAGTAACATCTGGAAATGTTGCCTCTGGAAAGGGCTGCCCTCCGCTGAAGGAACTGTCAGGGAGTCACACATTTCCCGGAGGGGACTCGATCTCCAAAGTGGATCCCATGGCCTGCATGTGAAGGTTGCCCCAGCTCCTCCCCAACCTGCCCACAGCCCTGGCAAAGTCACCAGCAGCCTTGTCAGCCTGAGTTCCTCCAACAAACCCAGCTGGCTGGAGTCTGGCCTCATGGAACCTTAAGAGTTCTTTGCCACACACTTTTCCACCACTCTGGGCAGATCTGTGAGTCGTAGATAACGAAAAGAGTTGAAAATACTGCTTCCTCTAGGTTTGACTTCGAATGCCTTCAAACTTAGAGAGAGATTTGCCAAGCAAATTACTTCTTGGCAAGTAGTGTCGTACTTGCCAAGAAAACTAAGTATTTCAGTGGCATCTCAAAGCACTTAGAAAAAAACTCAAATTCCTTCTCATGATGGAATGATGCCTTCTTCTTATTTCTCCAAGGTCAGTTCAGGCCACTCTCCACCCTCTGCTCTTGCTGTTCTCTGAGTCTGGAACATTCTTATCCCCGTCTGCACCTACCTGATGCATCCTTAACATTTTTTGGTCTTGCTTAAATGTTATCTCCTCAGAGAAGTTGTCCTTGACTCTGTAATATAAAGCTTTGTCCTTATTTTTCTCGCTCTTATTCATCCTGTTTATTACCACAGCCTACAATTCTCTTGTTACCCCATTTTCGTTTGTAAGCACCCGTCCCTCCCCCTAGGATTCAGGCTGCGCGAGGGTTGGAACGTGGCTTTCATGTTCACCCCCAAGACCCAGTGCCTGGCACACATTCTGGCTCAGGATTTCACACAGAGATTATTGCAGAAACAAAGTCCATTTGGAGTGACAAAAAATGGTCTAAAATTAAATTCTGGTGATGGATGCATGACTCTGTGAATACACTAAAAGTCACTGAGTTGTACACTTTACATGGGTGAATTGTATAGTATGTAACTTATATCTCAATAAAGCTATTTTTAAAAATTAACTTACTTTACCTTATTAAGACTTATTTTCCATATTTGCAAAAATGATGATAATACCTGAGAGAGAAAAGAAGGTTGATTAACTTTCATAAGTTTCTGTTTGTTTTACCAAAATCACTTTTGAGACCCAGTCCTCAGCTGTCAGAACTCTCACTTAGGAACCCCTAGAAATCACCTTGACCCTCAAGTGTCAAAACAAATACCACACTGACTTTGTTCCATTGGTAACAGGTTACTGCCAATCTACTGAAGAAGAACCTATAAGAAAGAAAGAAAAGCAAAGAAAAAGAAAGAAAGACAGGAAAGAAGGAAAAGAAAAAGGAAAGGTACTGCTAGAAATGGAATGTTTCCCTCCAAAATTCATATGTTGAAAACTAACCCCTAATGTGATGGTATTTGGAGGTGGGGACTTTGGGAGGTGATTAGGTCATGAGATTGGAGCTCTCATGAATGGAATTAGTGCCCTTATAAAAGAGACCCTGGAGAGATCCATCATCCCTTCTGCCATGTAAGGACGCAGCGAGAAGACAGCCAAATCTGCTGGCCCCTTGACCTTGGACTTCTCAGCCTCCAGAAGTATGAGAAATGTTTCTGTTGTTTATAAGCCACCCAATCTATGCTTTGTTATAGCAGCTCAAACAGACTAAGACAAGTACACTCTAACCATAGAGTTATAGCAGATCACTAGAACCTTACCACTACTTGCAAAATGACAAAGACAAATGCTCCTACTTCTTTTCCTTCAAATTTCTTTCCTTCAAATTCATGTTTGTTTGCTTCTTGTCCGAGGTTGGATTCCCCCAGAAGTGGAGCCTGAGGCAAGGATTCAAGTGCAGCCTGTTTGTTTGGGAGGTGATCTCAGGGAGCAAGAGCGGGGGCAGTGGGGAAATGAGACAGGGATGAGGGTGGAAGGAAGCCAGCACAAAGGAGTGAGAGGGGACTGCTGGGGTGTATGGGGCTCAATCTTTCAGGGTACAACACACCTCAGTGATGTCCCAGAGAGATGGATTTTCTCTACCATCTCCCAGCTGACATTGTTTGAGGGATGCTGCCATGGGCACTTGCTCCCCAACACTTGGCCTGCCCTGCCTGGGCCAAGCACACTCCTGTGGCCAAGAGTTGCAGATGCTTGTAGGAATAAGACCACGGAGCTATGGTCAGACACGGATGGGGTCTTCCGCATTCCAGATGTAATCTCCCAGGCACACACCAGCACAGAGGCAGCATTCAGAAGCACTGTCCACCTTCCATGGCATTTGGTGTCATCAGTGGGAAGGCAGACCTGTGTTAAGTTTCCCTGGACTCTTCTTGTTCCTCTTCTTCATAAACCCCTCCTGGAAGCCAAGGCAAATTAGACTCCTGAGGACCTCATTCTCACAGAAGACATTGTTGGTAGCCAAGACGAGTTCTGGATTCCACAGTGCAGGTTGCAGCTCTGCACAAGATGTGGGTGGAAATCTGAGCACTCTGGTTTACTCAGCTCTGAGACACATCCTGCTGTCTCCTCTGCTTTAATGTTTACTATAACCCCAGGTTGATTCTATGTTTCCTTACCCTATGAAGCCCACACCTCCTCAGCACCTTTTATTCTGCCCTGTATATGTGGTAGCAAGCTGCAGTTTTCTTGAGGACTTTGTAAAGCCGTGATAACTCTTTAGAAAGATCAGAAAAGATAAGTGGCTTATTGTAGCACATAAATATGTACGTAACTTTTAGAGACTCTCTTTTTGCACCTACTACTTTAAAATTTAGAGTTAAAGCTATGTTAGACATAGCAGTTAAAATGACCTGGTGATATACTATTGCCTTGAAGATTCCTCTCATAACATTAATGCTGCAAATGTCACCTTTCTGTACACCCAGAATTCCCTTTAACTTTGCTCTGTTTTGATCTTTGTAAGTTATTTTAAAGATTACCTGTACTTTCCTTTTGCTGTGTTAAGTGTGTTGAAATGACTTTTGGTCAAATGTAATAAAATTTTACCCGATTGTAGCTTACTTATCTTGCTTCTCTTCTCCGTCTCACACTTCCTGCCTACTCTACAGAAGGTGCCACTGAGGCGATCTGTGCCCTGAGAGCTCTATCTGTGCTTGTTTGGGAAGTGCCCTTGAGTCTCAGCTGGACCCCACGTGGGAGGCTGAAGGAGGAAACTCTGATATCACTTCAGCCCACAACTCAGGGTGGAGTGACCTGGCCCCATCTTCCCCAGCAATGACAGGGACCTCACAAATGCTCCTCAGCCCTGGAAGATAGGATGCCTTACACTTTTTAGTTTCACATGGTATTTGTCAATTCTTTAGCCTCATTATTCTCATTGATGCCAGGGGGGAAAAGTCTCTTATGTCCCAACTACATGAGGTCATCACATCAGCGTGTCCCAAATCTTCCTGCCCAGCCTTTGTTCATGCTTAGCTCTGCCACAAGTGCCCTACTCTGTCTTACTTGTTCTCAATTTTCTCCATTCATTTAACAAACACTGACTGATGGTTGTCATAGGCCAGGCACGTTGCTAGTGAAGGTGAAATGGACATATGGAGCTTAAGTCTAGTTAGAGGAAGGAGACAATGAAAATACAAGGCATAAGGAGGTAAATAAATGTACAGTTACAAATTGAGAAAATTATTATAAAATATTTTTAGGGTGTCATTGGAAGCTCTCTCTGTGGAGGAATAACAGAAGAGAGTAGGAGACAGCCCAGAACAGGGAAAGAGAATAGTAGGTTACATAAATACACAGGCCCTATAGTCAACTAGCATGGATCCAAATTCTAGTTACTACTCTCTACATGTGTGACTTAAGTAAGTTACTTGACCTCTCTAATCCTTAATTTTCTCCTCTGTAAAATGAAGGTGATAACACCATCTATTCCTAATGACTGAGATTGAACTAATTTATATAAAACTCCTGGCACAAAGAACGTGCTCAATAAATATTAGCTACTAATGAGTATTATTATTAAGCTGAGACTTGATGGCCAAGTAAGGGTGAACCAGGCTAAGAGTTTGGGGGAAAAGCATTCCAAGAAGAAGGAACAGAATGTACAAAGGCAATAGAGCTTGTTGTAGGATCTAAGAAAAGGCATGGCTGAAACTGCATGAGTGAGGGGAAGTCTGCTACGGAACTAGGGAGGGAGATAACCCTCCAGTGGTTGTGGGCTTTCTCCTGCAATGCTCAGTTGCACGAGTGTTAGTCCAGAGAAGGCAGATGTTGGGTTCAGCCAGGATTGCTTTTTTCCCCCTAGGGAATGTGAAGGAGGGAGAGAAGGCAAGAATGTTGAGACAGAATAGTTCTAGTAGATCTATTACAATAGATCATGAAATCGAAGCTAGATAAGAAAGAATAAATGACTGGAACTAATGAACAGAAAAATATAGAAGAGAGATGGAATTAACGGTATCCATAGAAAAACTGTTTCAAAGAAACACTTGAGTAATTGAGCTAAAAACACAGGAGGAGGATACAGTAGGAAAACAGTGTCTCTAGAGTCATTGTAAGGTAGTCTAACCTCTGTGTGTGGGGGGGATAAAATCCAGAGTGTGATTGTGGGACCGTATGGTGTAGCGATCGTCACAGTAACTGGTGGAGAGGAGGTCAAAGAACAAAGGGGCCAGGTATTGAATGAATTATCCATATACAACCCTGCTACTAGTCAATATGGTGACTTTGTGCAAATTAGAAAATGTCACCTCTTCCTTAAGATACTTTACCTTCATCTGTCAAAATTGTCAAAATAACAAAGATAATCAATGTTAGAGATGTTGAAGGATACCATCCCCTGGACTTGTGAAAGTCTAGGCAGCAGCCCTGTTGGTATGTGTTGAATCCAGGAAGGATAATAGGAAGTCAGGGTGAAGAGGAAAATATTCCAGGAAACAATATTGGCAGTGATTAAAAGACAGTGACCAGAGGCTGTTATTTGATAGCAACAAGGATGGGGGTAAGGTAGAAAATACAATGGCATGAGCGTCAGAGGAACAGAGCTCTTACAAGATGGAGGAATACTAATGGTGTAGAAGCAAGAATGGGATGCAAGAAGAAGACGCCAATCCCATCTCCTCACACAGATTTATTTGGCATCTGGAAAACAAGCAGACTCCATATGAAAGGATGGTGAGAGATGATAAGGTCTCTTCCTTTTCTAAGATTTAACTCAAATATTTTCTCCTCCATGGAGTATATCCTGATTTTCCCACCTGGAAATAATTCGTTTCTTCCCTGACATCTCTAGCAATGAATTTGTGCTTCTTTTATCTTCAGATCATTTTCTATTCGAACTGTAAGTCATTTCTGTAGGTTCTTATCTACTCTTGCAGAATATTTGCTCCTTGAGAGTGGAACTCTGGCTAATATATCTTTGTATCTACTGTTAATACTGTCTCTTCATTTATCTAGTTGTGGTAGGGACATAATAAATATTGAATCAATGAATGAATATTACTTTTTGTTCCCAAATCTTAGTGGAAAGAATCGATCATGTTATGAACTAGCTTTATCTATATTGTATTTACAGTAACTGTAAATGTGAACTTTAAGTTTTGCAATCTGAGGTCACGGTGCCATATGAATTGTATTTAATGGTAATGTCTTTGTCTCTCCTTAGTATACCTTAGCATAACAGAGTTAGCACTTCTACTGTAGTTTTTGAGTGGCACTAACAATTCCATGTTATTAATGATAATAAATTTATTAGAAAGAATGATCTTTTATAGCTTGCATTTTTACTTAATAAAATTAAAATCTCATGTTGTTATTTAAAACAGTTACTATGAGTGACAATCATACTGTGAATCCACAGTTTTCCTGTAATTTAGTTTTAAAAATATTTGTATTGTTTTGAGTTAGAAATCTCATATGTGACTGTTTCTTTATTAATTGAATCATATATTCTAAATTCATAATAATATGCCTCAGCCCAGTATAACATGTAGAAACTGTGAGGTCACCTCTGTTTTGAGGACAGTAGAATGAATAAGCATTTTGGGAGAAATGGAATAGACAACTTAATTGCTTTAATGCCTAATACTGATGTTAGTTCCTTATTTGATTATGAAGAGTATATTTTTATCCTGAAACATTAAATGAAAGATCGTTTAAAAGTTTCTCCTTTGGTTTCTTAAGAGATATCATCTTGTTCCTAAAATTAAAAGAAAAAAAAAATCCCTTCTAAGTCTTTTCAACAAATGATGCTGGAACAACTGGATCTCTACATGCAAAATGAATGAATCTAGACACAGATGTTACACCCTTCACAAAAATTAACTCAAAAGTGATCACAGGCCTAAATGCAAAATGCAAAACTACAAAACTCCTGGAACGTAACATAGGAGAAAATCTAGATGACCTTGGGTATGGAGATAACCTTTCAGATATAACACCAAAGGCACAATCTATGAATGAAACAATTTATAAACTGGGCTTCATTAAAATGTAAACTTCTGCTCTGAGAAAAATCCTGTCAAGAGCATAAGAAGACAAGCCACAGAGTGGGAAAAAAATATTTGCAGAAGACATATCTGATAAAGGACTGTTATCCAAAATATACAAAGAACTCTAAAACTCAACAATAAGAAAATGAACAACTTGATTTTAAAAACTGGCAAAAGATTGAATAGACACCTCACCAAAGAAGATATACAGATGGCAAATAAGGATATGAAAGGATGCTCCACATCATATGTCATTAGGAAACTACAATCTTAAACAACAATGAGATGCCACTATGTACCTATGAGAACGACCAAAACCCATTAACACTGAGAACACCAAATGCTGACAAGGATGTGGAACAACAGGAACTCTTCACTCAGTGCTGGTGGGAAAGCAAAATGGTATGGCTACTTTGGAAGATAGTTTGGCAGTTCCTTACAAAACTACACATACCTTATGATCCAGCAGTTGCACTCCTTGATATTTACTCAAATGAATCAAAAACTTATGTCCGCACACAAACCTGCTCATGGATGTTTATAGCAGTTTTATTTATAATGGGCCAAACTTGGAAACCACCAAGATGTCCTTCAGTAGGTGGGTAAATAAACTGTGTTACATCCAGACGATGGAGTATTATTCAATTCTAAAAAGAAACGAGCTGTCAAGCCATGAAAAGACGTGGGGAAAACTTAAATGCATATTACTAAGTGAAAGAAACCCATCTGGAAAGGCTACATACTGTGTGACTCTGACTATACGACATTCTGGAAAAGGCAAAACTATGGAGACAGTGGAAGAATCAGTGGTTGCCAGGGGTTAGAGGAGGGAGGACTGAAAAGGCAGAGCACAGAGAATATTTTAGGGCAGTGAAGCCATTCTGTTTGATACAATAATGGTGAATATGTGTCATTATACATTTGTCCAAACCCATAGAATATACAACACCAAGAGTGAACCCTAATGTAAACTATGGACTTTGGGTGATAATGATGTACGTTCACTGATTGTAGTAAGTGTACCACGTGGTACAGAACGCGGGGGAGCTGTGCATGTGTAAGTCAAGTATACGGGATGTCTCTTTACCTTCTTCTCAATTTTGTGGTGAGCCTACTACTGCTCTAAAAAATAAAGTCTATTAAAAACAAATAAACCCTAGTCTTCAAAATCAAGATTATTTTCCTAGCACAGTATTTCTGGCCCTTTTTGATCTGACCTTCCTCTCTCTTTCCTGCCTTATCTCCTACCACATCCCTCTTTTATACCATCCATCCATCCATCTATGAAATATTTAGACTCTTCACATGCCAGATATTGCTAGGTGCAAAATGGTGAAAAGGTAGACACTATTATAATATTTATAACAGTAAATTGTAATCATTGATTTTTTTTTTGATTTAAGACTATGAATTCTTTGAGGACAGAGATTTTATCCTGTTTACCAATATGATAGGTTCTCAAAGAAAGTTTGTGGTTAGATATATGAATAAATAAATATATAGACAAAGTTTCCCCTTATGACATTTTGAAATTTTGAGTTCAGTTAGTATATTTATATTTCCCTTTGAAAACGTTCTTCTGAAGACGTCTAACTAAATGGCCATTTGTTAAGTGAATGTACATTATTAAATTATTATCCTTACTCTTCAGCACCTCCTGAGCTCCTGAGAAAAAACCTGAGAGTAAAAGGTTCCTTTCCATGGCACAGCAACAGAGCTTGCTTTTGTAACCAAGCTTGTCTCCCTTTGGAAAAGTACAAAAGTACATGCCTTCTGTAAATGCTCGGGGTTGACAGTGACTGACAGAAGTCTTGGCAGAGGAAAAAGAGTCTCAGAAATAAAGCTTAGTTTGGACTGTTTACTATTTAATAGAAATAAGATTTCTGAGTCATCTCTTCTGGAGATTGTTTTACTTGGTCATATTTGTTTTTAATTCAATATACATAGGTAAGAAAAGGTACTTAAACAATTTTTAAGAAAAATCTTCAAATATTTGTTAAGGTTTTAATTATGGAAAATTTCAAACACATGCAAGAGTAGAGAAAGTAAAATAGTGAATCTTTGTGGACAAGCAACCAGCTTCAATGATCATCAACTCAGGGTCAAACGTGTTTCATCTCTAACCCTGCTCACACCTCCAATCTCTGCTGACCACCAGGATTGGTTTGAAGCAAACCTTACCTGCAAATACATAATTCTAAAAGATAAGACCTCTTGAAAAAATTATAGCCATAATACTATGATCACATCTAAGCAAATTAATAGTAATTCCTTGCTATCATCAAATATCCTGTTAGCGTTCAAATTTCTCCTTTTAACCCAAAATGTTAAAATGGTTTGTTTGAATCAGCATCAAATAAGGTCAGTGTACTGCAATTGGTTGATATCTCAAATCTCATTCATTTTAATAAGTGCCCCTCCCTTTCCTTTTCCCTTGCAATTTATTTATTGAAAAGAGCTTTGGTTTATTTGTCCTGTACAGTTAATTTCTCGATTTGCTGATTGCATCCCTGTGAGGTAGTTTCACATGTTCCCCCTAGCCTATGTATGTATTTCCTGTAATTTGGTACCTGTATGTAGAGGCTAATTTGATTCAGGTTCAATTTTTTGCCGGAATACATCAAGATTGGTTGCGTGACTTCCATCAGGAGGCACGTAATGTCTGTTTGCCTTTTTTGTGATGTTAGCAGCTCATGATAGTCATTGCCTGGATCTATTATTTCATTAGGGGTTGCAAAATGGTGGTATTCTAAATCCAGTTATTTCTTCTACAATTATTTATTGCAATTTTGTAAAAAGAAACTTACCCTCTTCCAACATTTGGTTGCCCTGTGGTAGTTTATATAGGAAAATCAAAATAAATGCTTGACTTTTTCCCTTTATTTACGAGTTTTCAAAATAATGAATTGATTCCCTAGTCTCCTCCAAAGTTGACCAGTGAGTTTTTTTTTCCACAATGAGTTTTCCCCTCAGTGTCCTTATGAACGTAAGAATTTAAATATGCTTGATGAGTTTTAATTTGAGCATCTAATATATTTGATATTCCAATGATCCCATCTTTGCATGAGGGTGTAGAGGCCTCTTCACCTTGGCTCCTGAGATTTTCTGAGACAACTCCAATAGATTTTAATAGCTTCCTGGCTTTCACATATGATATGCCAGGCTTATCTTGTCCTTGACATGAAACCAACCATTTCTCCAGCAAGTCTTTGTTTGTTTTAGTGGGAAATGGTTATTTAGAGACCACAATCTGGGTCCTAAAGGTGTTCATTGTTATTGGTTTTGTCACTGTTTCTAGGCCTTTTTTAGTAGCTAGAGCTAGTATATAAAATACACCTAAGAATATAAGCAAATATTCTAAATACTTTTCATATATTTTACTCAAGTGATCTGATTTTTAAAACACAGTATTTTAACATATGTTTTTAGAGTGACATTATTAAATATTTCCAAACCTTAAGATGAAGGGGAGGGATAAATTAGGAGTTGGAATTAACATATACACACTACTACATATAAAATAGATAATCAACAAGGACCTACTCTATAGCACAGGGAACTCTACTCAATACTCTGTAATAAGCTATATGGGAAAAGAATCCGAAAAAGAATAGATATATGTATATGTATAACTAAATCACTTTGCTGTACACCTGAAACTAACACAATATTGTAAATCAACTATACTCCAATATAAAATAAAAAATTTAAAAATATATATACTTTAAAACGTTAAGAAAAAAAAGATTTCCAAACTTCAAACTACAGTAGTAGGAGATAATGTATGAGAAAAGAGTTCCTCTTGAACAATGGTTTTTCTGATATGAGGTCCCTCCTTAAAAAAACTCTTCAGTTGAAAGGCATATTCAAAATCTTACAAATGAATTTATGAAGAGTAGAACTGTTCATAATACAAAATCATCTTAAACTAAAATAAATATACAATTACATTTGGTAAAAACATGAAGAGTGAAAAAGTGTATACCTCACAAAATGATTTTGGAAAAGTATAATTCCACTGAAAATAAATATACTTAATTCAATATCCTTTGTAAGAAATATAAAATTCAGGGAGTATATTAAGCTTTTTTGCTTTAAAAATCTTCACATATCAAAGATATGTGTACCTAAAATTCTAGTATCAATTTTCATTTTTAAAAATTGGAAAACTTATTTTGAATAACAGTATTTCCAGAGAGGGAAAAGGGCTTTTTTTCTACATTAATCACTGCATCCTTAGACTAACTAGTCTTGTTTTCCAGAATAATAGGCTGATTAATTTCCAACCGTATCAAATTTCCTGGTTGTATCAGATTTTTATCAAGTAAAATATATTTTAGACATCCTTGTTCATTTTTTTGTATATTTCATCACAGCATGGTGCATTAAAATTTGGGGGCTCATAATTTTTCAGCACTTTCATCTGTACAATGCATTTTCATCCATTTTCAAATGGATGCGTGCAGAGAAGAGCAGAAATAGCTTTACCCCAGAGTCAATTTCCCATACATTCTAATTCAGGAGTGTGGAGGAGAGACAAATTATGAAGTCTCTATTTTTGTCACAGTCTCTTGCTCCCCACCATTACCTTCTCATCTCTGAAAGCTTTTCATCCTATCATTAAAAAGACTGCCAGCAATGTATGCCTATACTTTGGCATTTAACTCATAACTATTGAGAACACGTATACATTTCCCCTCCTGATAGAAGATGAATAAATCCTTAACTAATCTAAAAGAAGCCCACTCACCAAGTTCAGTGTCCACCATTTCCATTTCTATGTGGCCTCTGACGCCACCTGTCTCCTGAGAAAGTGGCTTAGAAGTGAGAAAAACTTGCATGAAGAGCAGTTGTTAGATGCCTGGACCACAAACCATCTAGCAAACCTAAACTGTCAGGGACAGCAAATGCCACACTGAGAATGACATCTTGTTCATGGGTAGTACCCAGGTTTGGTCACTCCACATTAAGTAGGATGTGCACAGAGGGAGCAGGGTCCAAATATATGTATATCAAAATGGAAAATGAATCTCACAATTAAAGATTAAAGGAATGTGGGTAGGACACCTTGGTAGGAAAAAGCTGGCTTTTTTGGGCACCATACCTGGACGGGGGGTGGAGGTGGAGAGAGGAGGAAGAGGGGTACAGGAATAGATTGGAGGTCTAATCTTTGAGCTCTGGGCTTTCATTTCTTCTCAGAAGACATGCCTTCGTTCCACCTTTTCCATTAGTTTAACACATTCATTTCAAATGCACAATTAAATCTCACTAAAGTGTGAGGGAATTTAGAAATAAACAACATAGTTGAGTGGGGGAAAAAAATCACAAATATAATCTTGGGTTAATTCTCTTGGCACAAATCTAAAACAATAAATGCCTTCCAGGGGTCCCTGAAGACTTTTCACTTTCAGATGATAAGAACTCCCCCCCCCCCCCCATGTAAAGTTTCATTTCTAGGTCAGTGGCTTTTTGTCTTACTTTGTTTTGTTTTTGCTTTTGTTTTTGGAGAGGAAGAAGGAAAGGAGGAAGGAGTAGTCATTGTTCTCTTTGAGAATCTGATGCTTTCTAAGGGTCTGAGCTTCTCCCCAGGAAAAATTCAGAGACATACACATTTTTACACATAATTCCATTGAGCCATGAACCTCTACTTTCATTCCACTTTTACTTCCCAGTCCAAAGACAACTTACTGAGCCCCTTTCTTCTTCTCGAAGAATAAGGTCCTTCCCAGATTGAGCCTAACTCCAGACTGATCCAATTTGACTTCCAAATGAATCATATAGTCTTTTCAGCCCTGGCCTCACACACCTAGTCAGTGTCCCTGGGCTTCTGCCACTAATTTTGATCTTTCTGTCTAACCTGAGCCATTTACTATCTCCTGGAATCTTTGAGTCCTAAGATCCTTGCAGGCTTCTTCCTCACCTCTCAAGTCTGCAGGAAGAGTCTCTGGCCCTTAGAGAGTCAGTGCACCTCCTCCCCTCACCCCGCCCCACCTTTACAAAGGCTCCTGTGGGGAGCCACAGTAATGACGAAGTAATGACAATCCCACAGTCTTCCCTCACAAATTTTAAAGCACTCAAGTGTGCTCCATTTACATTTTAACACAAGAATCATTAGTCCCTTGATGGAGAGCTCAGCTCTTCAATTCACAGCATTTTTTTTCTTTCTTTTTTCTTTTTTTACCAGTAGGGAACATTTTATCACAAGCCTAGATAAAGAAGATAAAATATGACTTAATGGCCCCATTCATGCATATATTTCATTAGAGATTGTAAGGTCGGATCTTAACAAACGGCACCGCGAAACAGAGGAAAGCTTCAAGTGAGCTTTATTAGGGAGCGCTCCGGGCGAGGTTCACTGGTCCGAGAGAAAGGGGCCAGAGAAGTCGCACCCGGGCGAGGGTTGGGCAAGATTTTATAGGGGAAGAAGGGAAAGGGGTGTGGTGAATCTGGGAGGGCGCAGGGTATTCCTTATTTGGTGGTCTTTTCGGGTATCCTGGGGGACCGTTAGTCCCGCGCCTCGAAAGGCGGGAAGGCTGGGCCGGGTGCAAAGTCCCCAGGTCAGTTCCTGGAACTGGGTGGTCCGGAATGTCTCCAGGGCAGTTTCTGGAACTGGGTGGTGCGGAGAATTTCGGTCTGATGCAACCTGTGAATCTGATTGTGTTCCCCTGCCTCGGGCCAGTTGGCCTTACAGAGATTACTCTATTTTCAGAGCTACCAAAAAATCATACTATCGTCATAACTTAAAAGCCAAACCAACATATTTCTTATCAGTTTACATTTTCCCACAAAAGTGAAAGCATGTGAGAGCTAAGATTCTGTATATTAAACACCAAAGCCCTCTTACATTTTTAAATTTTTATTGAGAAATAATATAAAAATGATTAAAATTACATTGTATAAACATGCCTTTATATATGATATGCAAAGAGTATTAATTATAAATTGAATTATAAATATAATAAATGTCTTGTTTTTCCAAGGGCAAAATACTTTGAACAGTTCTAATTAATTGCTGATCTGAATTTCGGGCTATATGTAGTTTAGTACCAGATACATTTTTGTGACTATTTGCTTTCTTTGTGCTTTTTTTCCTTTGTATATGTTGTCGGCTTAAAAAAAAATGCACAATGTGAGAGTTGCGAGTTAAGTGTTATTTGGGGCAAAATGAGGACTGCAGCCAGGGAGACAGCATCCCATTATGATGGGAGAAACTGCTCCCATCATAGCTCTGAGAAACTGCTCCAAAAGGTAGGGGGGAAGGTCAGTATATATGTGATTTTGGTGAAAGGGGAATGCATACAATCAAGCACATATTTTTTACAGAAGGTTTCTGCTAGTCTCACGCAGGTTACTGCTAGTCACGAGGAGCTGACGTCATCATGAAGGATTTTAGTGCTTTTCTAGATATGAGGAGATACAAGAATTGGGCTCACAAAATTGGCTCCTGAAAATATCTAACTATCTGAAGACCTGTTCTGCCAGTTTTTCCCAGAGCGCAGCGCGCCTCCTTTCTGCGCTCCATCCGGACTCTTTACGGGGGGTGTTGAAGGTCAGCCGCTGCAGCAGGACATGAGTTAATCCTTGTAGAGGGAGATGGCAAGTGCCAATGAAAATGCCACTCTGTAGTTGAAAATGTCCTAAAGAATTGTTAAGAATAATATCTACTAAAATGCATGCCAATACAGGATATATTTCTTATGTAGCAATATTTGAAGAACTCCCAATGTCCTTTTCATTTGAACAAACTTAAAAAAATTTTTTTGACAATGCATTCTCTCAGTAACTTTACTTATTGAAATTTCTGGGAAACTTAAGTGTTAGCTGCACTCTTTCTCTTAGTGGTGAAATGAGATGAAAAATGACACAGTGGAGTCGATATTGCCAACTTGCTGACACATCTTGGAGAATAAGTCCGGTCATTGACAAGGACTATATTAATGTGAAATTTACTAATGACACTTTATTAGGGTCCCTTTAAACATAGCATCCAAGTTGTGAGGACAAGATGATCTCAAATCAAACCTCTTCCCAGCTTGTAACTCAGAAGATTGGGTGCCTCCCAGCTTTCACATTCTCCCATGGTGCTTTGAACACACAGCTCTCATCAGAGCACTTTGGTGTTATGCTTACCTGCTTCCCTTTGGCACTGCTCAGTCAAAAGCATGGAATTGAATATATTTTACTTGCTTTTGTGTTCCCAGTGCCAGCTACTTAATGGGTGATCAGTAAACGCTTCTGAAAGGTAGATAAGACATCAGTTCCTGCTATGATCTGAATGTTGGTATACCCCCAAAATTCATATGTTAAAACTTAATTCTCAACGTGATGGTATTTGGTGGTGGGGACTTTGGGAGGTAGGATTAGTGCTCTTCTAAAAAAGACCCCGGAGAGCTAGCTACCCCCTTCCACCACGTGAGATTCAGTGAAAAGATGGCCATCTAGGAAGTGAGCTCTCGCCGGACACTGAATCTGCTAGTGACATCATCTTGGACTTCACAGCCTCCAGAACTGTGAGAAATAAAAGTGTGTTGTTTGTAAGCCACCCAGTCTGGGGCATTTTGTTATAGCAGCCCACACAGACTAAGACAGTTCTCTACGAAAATTTTCTTAGGGCTTTTAATAAGGCTATTTTAATTAAATTCTATCATGGTTGTTCAGTCCCTATTGAGTGTCAACCTGATAATGCATACAGCTTGACACCTTGGCCTAGATTTCTTCTGAACTGCTTTGCCTCATTAACATTTACTCATCCTTCAGTCTCAACCAGGACCTGGATTTTCAACTAAGATCTCCCTGATCGTCCTGGACTAGGTTGTTCCCCGCCAAGGTGTTCCCATAGCATCCTGTGCTTCTGCTTCCAAAGCTAAGTGAAGAGGGACCAACCCACCCAACTGGTGTTGAGATTGCTCCAAAGTGGAAACATCTGAGTTACAAAAGATGCTGAAAACATCCTTATCTGAATTTCCCATATCCGACTAGGATGGAACTTTATGAGAACCAGCTGCCTCAAATCCCAGCCATCCCACCCCCAGCCCCCTCCCACTGCCAACCTCCAGGGAGGTCTCCAGTCAGGGAGACACTGACCTTGGGCGCCAGGACATTCAAAAAAATTGTATAAACAAGTCTCATCGGAACCCTCCATCCTTTGAAACCCTTAAACTCTTCCCCATCCCAGCCTTTATTAAGCTGGTATATATACTTTTACCCTTAGCTGTTCCAGGAGCTACTATTTCTATTAGGGTACTCTTGCATGCACAGTAATTTTTTCCTGCTGTTCATCTTTCTGTCATCAGTTAATTTTCAGGCCCTTGACTAGTCTGACTTAAGCTGGTAGAAATGTTTTTCTTCTCAACACATCGCTCTGTTTATTACAAATTTGTTTTAATATGACTATGAGCTCACTGAAAGCAGAGATTGAGTCTGTCTTGTACTCCATGAATCTCCTAGAAGGTTCCCTAAATCCCTGCTTATCCTTGACTATTTTTTCACTTCATTCACACATGAACAACAAAGTAATTGGAATTAGAATCCATTGTACTATAGTCTTCTTCTCCCCCAAAGCTAACTGGATATTTCTTGACTAGACTAGCATTTAATTCTTGTAAAATATACCTATTATTCGCCTTCCCCACATCCTCACCCCTCCTCTTTGTCCATTCCATGTTTTTTTTTTTTACCCTTTTCTGACCACTGTTTTCTGAGAGCTGTCTTCTCTCCCTGTTGGCATTCCTGTTGGCTTGCTCCTGATAGAGTTTGGCAAATGGGAGGTACCAGCAGGAAATCAGAAGGTAGGAGGGGAGAGAGAGGTCAAAGTTAGCTTTTCCCCATTCCCCCCCTTGCTCAGTGCAGCATCTCTGGTAGTAGCTCTGTCCCTTTGCAATTTGAGAACCCCTCCTCCAGGGTTCCAGCTCACTGGGCTCTGCTAACTCCACTTTCTCCCCTGGCTTCTTCAGCCCAAGGTACTGAAAACTTCCCCTTATTGCTAACATCTGGGTGTTTCACCTTCCTTTTTTTGTACCTTGAATCCTCTCTGTAAGTGGAATATTTATTAAAGTCTCTTCACTGAACCATCAGAAGTGGTTACTGTTTCCTACAGTGATCATACCGACACAGTAGATAACTTGATGTGCTGTTGTTGGTTTTACTTTGTGTGTGTATTGGGGGTGGGGAGGGGTAACTGAAAGTGCCTAGGAGTTTTACATACCTTTATTGGGAATGAAAGTTGTCAAGTATTATTGAGTATTGTTGTTTTGTTATGGCATTTGACTGGAATATTATCCATACTTTGATCCTTAGATGTTTAGACTGAATTTCTTTGGGTCAGCAAAGTTTTCTTCCATTAACTCCTTGATCTTGGTACTGGTCCATCTATTCCGCTATCTGCTTTGGGAATCTTGATTGAACCTCCGTGATCTTTTCCCCATATTTTTTTACTATTTCCATCGTCACTTTAATCTTTTATCTAGTTCTTCTGTGTTCTGGGAGAGTTTTGCAAATTCTTTCTACTTCACTAATTGATTTCCTGCAATACTCTCCTTCTATTGGCTGCTTCCGTCTCTTTTAAATTTAGCAGTTGTGTTTTTCAAATTCAAGCAATCCTTCATTACTTCAGATTTTCATAATTATTTATTCAACTTACATAAATACAATCTCTCTTGAATCTTAATGAGACGACAAACCAAATATTTTTCAAAGCAGTTTACTGAAAATGGCAGTTCTCTGAGCTGGATTACCCCCTATTTTTCCTTGGTTTAAAAATATCTTTGTAGGCAATGATATTTCTCTGTTTACTCATCATTCAGAGGGTGCTATATGCTTCCCAGTTTTGGCTTACAATTAAGTAAAACTTAAGTTAGGTTCTATCAGAGATTGGTGTGAGTTTCTGTCCAAATCCTTCATTCAGAGGGCCATCAGGGTCTGGATTTAAAAAATGAAGGAAAAGGGGCTTCAGAAGATACCAGCAGAATCCAGCAGGGAGAGAGTCAGAAGTGACCTGGAGCCTGAGTTGCTGCCAGAAACCATGTTTTATTCCTCTTTACATTACTAGCACAATATTTGGTTAAAAACAGTTTAGATGGTTGGAGTGAATGAGTTCAAAGTTCTAGAGTTTTAAAAGTAGTCACTGAAATTTCCATATTAAAAAAATCAAACTTTTTTATTTTAACACACTGTCAACTCTACAAAATTGTGGGTTTAAAGGAAAGATTAATTTAATGTTTTTAAGTCCTAAAGTGTCATTTTTATTAAAATGCCATTGTTTTCTAAGTCCTGAATCAATATTCTTTCTCTCTGTACTTGGAGAGAACAAATATGAAAATGAATCATCTGACTGGCAAATAGGCCATGGGAGGCACGACGGTGTCAAGAAAAGAGCAAACTGATTTGTGAGAGTAGAACCAAAGTCCCACTTCCACCATCTAGCCATATGACTTGGGTGTGTCATTTAAGCAAAGTCTCAGTTTTCTTATCTGAAAAATTTGCCTTACTAACTCAAAAGAAGGGGACAACAGTGCATTTTAACTGTGAAGTTGCTATGCAAATTTTAGTTCTGGTTGTTATTATAATTTCATGTGCTGTATTAATTTTAAACAAAATGTTCTTTGAGTTAGACGGTAAAGAACATGAAACATTTCAAGAATGAGAAAATAAATAAATAAATAACCCGAATGATCTCTGGCTGTACTGAAGGGGGAACAAAAGGAAGTGAGTTTAAACAAGAAGAAGAAGTTGAAAAAGTAAAGAGTCCTTGAGTTTGAGTGGATAAATAAATGAGTTTGAGTGGATAAATAAATGTAAAGTATTGTTATTTTCCATTTCCTTTGGAATCAATCAATACTCCTATACGGACCTTTTTGATTTAAGTGATAATCCGTGAAATATGTTATCTACCATAGGGATAGAGAACCAGTCTTTCAAACATGTACCTTTGATAAAGCACAGCAGGCTGAGAACATTGTAAAGTCACTAGTCCACTGCTATGTGCATTCTCCTTGCAGTAAACAAACTGCAAAAAGTACCAGTTACAGTATAGGCTGAAAGAGAATTGCCTGACACACTCTAGGGCCCTCTGGAACACAGGTAATGGACCAAACCCCCCTAAACAATACAATACCATTTTATCAATGCCATCAAACAGGAGGACTTTCAGTTTTTACACTGCTTTAGAAGAGAAACAAGAATAACAGATTTGATTTGTAATAGAAAGACTGAAAAACAAAACAAAACAAAAACCAGTATCAAGAATGAAATGCCATAAGAGGGATTTCATGATTCCGAGATCATACTCATTTAGGAAAATAGCCATAACTCTTTGAAATATTCCTGTGTAACAGTGATCCAGCACCATACTGATTCTTCATGACCATTAGAGTAGATTAGCAGATTAGGGTTAAATAAAAGTTTATACAAAAGGGTTTTTGACCTTTGAAATGTAAGCATAGTTGCACAGTGCAATGACAGTAACTAGGTCACATCTCCCCATAATCGCAAAAGAAGGAAGAGGTTCCTTATAGAATGTGCCAACTCATTAATTCAGTGTTATTGCGAACCTTGTAGGCCCTGTTGTGGGAGCAGGGACTAAAATAATGAACAAAACAGGGCTTCCCTGGTGGCGCAGTGGTTGAGAGTCCGCCTGCCAATGCAGGGGACACGGGTTCGTGCCCTGGTCCGGGAAGATCCCACATGCCGCAGAGCGGCTGGGCCCGTGAACCATGGCCGCTGAGCCTGCGCGTCGGGAGCCTGTGCTCCGCAACGGAAGAGGCCACAACAGTGAGAGGCCCGCGTACTGCAAAAAAAAAAAAAAAAAAAAAAAAATGAACAAAACATACAGAACCCTGTACAAATGGAACTTGCATTCTGGTGGATGGAGCTGACATTTTGGTGTTGGTTAATTCTTTTTTTAAATTTTAGAGTTTTATGGTAATATTATAGGTAGTCAACATTTTGGAGAAAGGATTTTCACATTATGTAAAAAGAAAGTAAACAGTAGTAAATCATCTTTGGAGAATAAGAGAGAGAGAGACTGAAAAATATTTAAAGTGCAACTGAATAATATTTTAATTATGTAATTTAACACAATAGTTAAGTTCATTCTGAAAATATGGGAGTCTGGGCTATGGTTAGCACCTTGTATAGTAAGCCATATATACCTGGCACTTGCATTCTCTTTCCATACCTAAAACTACAAAAAGCACCAATTACACAGCATAAGTTGAAGAAAAATGACCTCTCTCTCCATAGATAGATAGATAGACAGAGATATATCTATCATATATATAGGAGAATATTACATATGAGGGTATTAACTTTAAGGTCTGAAGACTGAGCCTTAGACATCCTGCAGAGTGAGAAAGCAGAACTCAAGATTTTCATACTAAGCCAGGACCTTACAAGAGGATTAAAGTAGATCTAAATCAGTAGCATCCCCTGGCTTCTAGTAAAGGCAAAAGCTAAAACAAATCCTCTGTGAAGGAAAGTATCTTCAGTTTAGGTCCTTAAAAATTTCCTCAGATTAAGTTCTACAGAATATGAGCTCTCAATTAAAAATAAACAAACCATATGAAACAAAGTACAGTGAGTGAAAGTGAGCAGAAACAACATATAAAAGATAACCGGCCATCCAAGACTTCAGATATTAGAATTATTAGGCAACAGATGTAAAACAATTATGATTAATATGTTTAAGTAATGGAATTGGAATAAAAAACGAGCAAAGAAAAAGGAACTGTCCAAAACACCAGGTATTACTTGGAGAACTAAATACAATGTCTAGATGAAAATTATAAATAAAAACAAATATAAATGAGCTAAACTTTTGATGAGGCACAGCTCAAGAGAAAATGACTTAACATAAATATAGATCTGTGGCGATTACCCAGAATGCAGCACAGAGAAACAAAATGCTGGAAAATATAAAAGGGAAGTTAAGAGACTTGGAGGATAGAATAAGAAGGTCTAACTTGCATCTATTTAGACTCCCAGACAGAGAGAACAGAGATCACAGAAGACAGGCAATATTTGAAGTGATAATGTTGGAGAAACTCCCAGATTTGATGAAAGACATGAGCCCAGAAAAAGAGAAGGCATGATTGAAACAGAATAAACAAACAAGTCCATACCTAGAAGCAATGTAGAGAAAGTGTAGAATAGTGTGATGGTTAATTTTATGGGTCAACTTGACTGGGCTAAGAGATGCCCGGATAATTGGTAAAACACTACTTTTGAGGGTGTCTATGAGGATGTTTCCTGAAGAGACTAACATTTAAATTCATGAACTGAATGAAGCAGGTGGACCTCCGCAATGTGGGCGGGCATTATCCAATCCATTGAGGACCTTAATAGATCAAAAAGGTGGAGGAAGGGTGACTTACTCTCTCTGTTTCAGCTGGGATATGATTTTCTCCTGCCTTTGGACACTGATGCTTCTGGTTCTTGGGCCTTCAGATTTGGACCAGGATTTACATCATAGCCACCCTCACATTCTGGTTCTCAGGCCTTTGGACTCGGACTGAATTAGACCACTGACTTTCCTAGCTCTCCAGTTTGCAGATGGCAGATCATAGGACTTCTTGGCTTCCATAATCACATGAGCCAATTCCTATAATTGTATTAGTTCTGTTATCTGGAGAACTCTGACTAATACAAATATCAAAGAAAAACAGAAAATCTTAAAAGTCACCTTAAAAGTAATCATTTAAAAGAGAATGACAACTAGACAAAGCATACTTCTCAACAGCAAATGGAAGCCAGTGTCAGTGTAATTTACCTTTAAAGTGAATTTTGTACTCAACTAGATTATCTTTCAAGAAAACTGTCTTTCAAAAATGAAAGCAAAGTAAACATATTTCCAGACAAACAAAAACTGAGAAAGTTTTCACAAGCAGACTTTCAATAAAGGAACAGTTAACTTCTAAACTACACCTAACACTTATATAACACTTATTATGTGCCAAGTTCCTTTTATTTATTAACCAGTTGATCCTCAGGATAATCCTGTGCAGTAGCCACTATCATTATCCACATTTTACAGAGATATTAAGGGCCAAGGTCATGCAGCAAGTAAATACCAATTCCAGGGCTTGAACTCAGGCATAGTACAAGTCTAAATGAAGGTGTATTTCAGGACAAAAGAAAATACTACATTATTAAAATAATAAGTAATGGACAAAGAAATCAGTAAATATATTGGTAAATATAAACTAATATTGTCTACATAAAATGATAATACCAATAATGATGCTGTCCAATCTGTGGGGTTAAAAGTCATATAAAAATTTCATGTAAAAAACTTCCAAACTCATTACGAGGCCACCATCACCCTGATACCAAACCCAGACAAAAATATCACACAAAAGAGAAAATTACTGGCCAATATCACTGGCGAAAATCCTCGACAAAATACTAGCAAACTGAATCCAACAATACGTTAAAGGGATCATACACCATGATCAGGTGGGATTTATCTCAGGGATGCAAGGATTCTTCAATATACGCAAATCTATCAATGTGATAAACACAGTAACAAATTGAAGAATAAAAACCATATGATTATCTCAATAGATGCAGAAAAAGATTTTTGTAAAGTTCAACATCCATTTATAATAAAAACCTCCAGAAAGTGGGCATAGAGGGAACATATCTCAACATAATAAAGGCCATATATGACAAACCGACAGCCAACATCATACTTAACAGTCAAAAGCTGAAAGCATTTCCTCTAAGATCAGGAACAAGACAAGGATGCCCACTCTTGCCACTTTTATTCAACATAGGTTTGGAAGTCCTAGCCACAGCAATCAGAGAAAAAAAGAAATAAAAGGAATCCAATTTGGAAAGGAAGAAGTAAAACTGTTTGCAGATGACATAATACTATACATAGAAAATCCTAAAGATCCACCAGAAAATTATTAGAGCTCATCAACGAATCTGGTGAAGTTGCAGGATATAAAATTAATATACAGAAATATGTTACATTTCTATATACTAACAATAAAATATCAGAAAGAGAAATTAAGGAAACAGTCCCATCTACCATCACATCAAAAAGCAGCCTAAATGTCCATTGATAGATGAATAAAGAAAATGTGGTATATACATAAAATGCAACATTATTCAGCCTTAAAAAAGAAGGAAATCCTGCCATATGTGACAACAGATGAAACTTGAGGACATCGTGTAAGCGAAATAATCTAGCCATAGAAGGACAAATAGTGCATGATTCCACTTCGATAAAGTATCTAAAATAGTCAAACTCATGGTAGCAGAGAGTAGAATGGTAGGTGCCAAGGGCCGAGGGGAAGGGGAAATAAGGGATTGCTAATCAAGAGGTATACAGTTTCAGTTATGTAAGATGATTAAGTTCTAGAGATCTGTTGTACAACATTGTGCCTAAGTTACAATACTGTATTGTGCACTGAAAAATCTGTTAAGAGGGTAGACCTCATGTTAAGTGTTCTTAGCACAATACATTTTTTTTTTTAAATTGAGAAACCTTTAGGGAGAAACTGATATATCCATCATCACAGTGGAAAATTTCAACACACCTCTCTCAATTATTAACAAAACAAGCTGACAAAAAATTAGTAACGCTATGGAAAACTTGGACACCAAAATTAACAAGCTTGGTCTTTTGGACTTACATAGTACAATGTGCCCACTATTTACCACATTTACAAGTGTTGACCGTGTTCTCAGCCATAGAACAAGTCTCAGTAAATTTCCAAGAATTTGTGTCATATAATCAGGTTCTCTGACCACAAACAATGCAATTAAGTTTGACATCCATAACAAAAAGATCAATTTTTAAAACTCTCCATTCTTGTATTTGGTAAGTAAACAATGTTCTAAAAATTCATAGTGCAAAAAATAAATAAAAATGTAAATTTATTTTAAAACACATAGAAATAATAGAAAATGAAAGCAACATATCAGTGCCCATGGGATACACTGAACATGTACTTTAAAGGAACTGTATAGCTTTAAAGTATTTATTAGAAAAAAAAAAGACTGGAAAATTAAGAGATTAAGTATCCACTGTAAAGAAGTTGAAAAATGTAAATTCAAAGAAAGTAGATAGGAAGAGCTAATACAGATAAGAGCAGAAATTAATGAAATTATATAGGTAGACATAAAAATAAAGCTACGATTGCTAATAAGGAAAATCTGTACAATCTATTATTAAATAAAAAAGCATGGTGAAGAATCACATAAACAATAAGATCAAGGTGGTGTAGGAAGTAAGATTATACATTTATATGTATAAAATATCTTTAAAGATAGGAGACAACAAATGATCATTGTTTCTGGAGATTGGAACTAGGTTTGCGGCAAGGAGGAAGACTTCATTTCCATTCAACATTGAGTTGGAAATCCTAGATGGTATGGCAATAGGAGAAAGAAATAAAAGCAGAATGACTGGAAATGAAAAAAAACAAATTCACCCTTACTTGCCTATGATATGATTGTCTACATAGAAAATCCAAAAGAAGCTACAGACAAATTACTAGGCTAAATAAGAAGGTTTAGCCAAGTGACGGGATATGCAATCAATATATAAAATTCATTGCATTTCTATAAATACACAGAAAAAGTAATTTTTTGAAAAAAGAGACATTTATAGTAGCAATAAAATACCCAGAAAGAAATTTACCTAAACGAATCATTCTATGTAATTCCTTCAAGATCTCAACAAGGTACACAGAGAAAATTGACTAGCTAATTCTAAAATTTATATTGGAAAGCAAAGCATGAAGTATAGCCAAGACATTCCTATAGAAGGATGAAATTAGAATTCCTATATATTGAAAGACTGTAGAGAAAGTAAAAAGCCAAGCTACAAAATGGGAGAAGATAGTTGCAGCACATGTAACCAATACCACACGATTATCCAGAATCAATTTCCTTCTCACGCTCATTCTCTCTCTTCCACAAATCAATAAGAAAACAACAAACTACATCCTATATATACAATAAAAATAAGCAAAAGACATGGACAGGAATTTCACAAAAGGGGGAATAGATACGTGTATAAACATATGAAATATGTTCAACTTCAATGGTAATCAATAAAAGTCATATTAATATCAAAATGTACTGAAAAAGAATAGATACATGTAAAATGTATAACTGAATCACTCTGTTGTACACCTGAAACTAATACAACATTTTTAACCAACTATACTCCAATATAAAATAAAAACTTTTTAAAAAGTGCAACTACTAAATTAGAAAAAAATTTAAAATCTGACAACACCAAGTTTTGATGGTGATGTGAAGCAAGCAGAAGTATTCTACACTGAATATAGGAGAGTGAAGAGTACAGGCATTTGGGGAAAATAATTTGGCATTATAAACACAAGTCAAATATGTCCATACACTATACCCCAGCATTTCCATTCTTGGGTATATTTATCCATGAAAAACTCTTATATCTTACCTGGAGACATGCACAAGAATGTTTATAGCAACAAGCATCCTTCAAAAGAAAACAGTTAAAATCACTGCGGTGTGTTCATACAAAGATATGCTATTCAGAAGTAAAAATAAATACAACTATTAAAAAAACCAAGCTGGATAAATTTTGTCTACATAATACTGAGGGAAATATGCAATCTACAGTACCATATTTCTATAAATACTGAAAACAGTACTTTTGGTGATAAATATGTGATTTAAATTTATTTAAGAAGAAAACAAGCAAGGCATGATAATACGAATGTCAGGATGTCATTTACTCTGATGGGGGAGACGGCGTATGGGACAGGAAAGGAGTTACAAATAGACATTTTAAAAAGTAAATTGGCTCTTAAGTTGGGTAGTTATGTTCATGAGCATTTATTTTATTAATGTTTCATCATTTACTTATGTCACATATATTCTCTTTCCGCTACCAGGAAGTGAGGCAGCTGTATGAGGTCTGAACGAGAGGGGATTCTCTGAATGCGGTCCAGGAGAGAGGTGCCCTGGGCAGCTGACAGGGCTGTTTCACTCCATCAGTAGGTTCTTGTAATGGACGTGGCGGTTTTAGGCTCCCTTAGCTTCATGACAGCTGCTGGTAAGGTCACCAAACCTCCTTCCTAGGTTCTCATGCCTACCAGCTCCCTTCTGATAGTAATTTGACTTCCTGTGCTCTGAAAGAGACTGTGCTGATCAGAAGAATCACAAGTGTGCATTCTCATCATTCATTGTCATTTTAGCTTACATACATCAGTCTCTTGTGAGTTTGGCTACCATAAGTCAGCATCTCTTAGGGATCTAGATCAATTAAGGACCTAAGGCCAAGCTGGTGTTCCTCATGCAGAGCTAAGGGTCAGACTACAGCCCATGGAGCCCGCATCAAGGTGCTGCCACCCTGACTATACAGTCTCATTCCACACCATGGTTTTTTAACTCTCTCAGATGGAATCATAACATTTCCATACAAGTTGAATTTTGTTCATGACCCCAAAAAAGTTTTGTCTTACATGAGATAAAAGAAATGTGTTTCATTAGGTTCCTATATAAGACATGCAATGTCTTATTTTGGGGGGAATGGGTGGATACATATTTTAATTCATTTACTTTTATTGAGCACCTACCTAGCAAGCTCTATTCTAGGCTTTGAGGTTACAAGTTTCTTACTCACATATGACAGCTATGTTCTAGTGGGGTGTAACAAATAAAAAGGAATTGTTTCTGCACTAAAAATGTGCTTTTAGGGAAATTAGAAGACAAACATGGATAAATATTTTTAGAAGTATCATAAACATGAGATGAACTTTAAGCAGCCATAAAGGAAAAAAGTAACACAGTAACTCAGTAAGGTTAGTAGCATTAGCATATACAATTACATGAGTATCCAGGATGTATTTTTAGGTGATGTATTCCGTTTAAAGTGAAATCAGATTGTATGATATTACTCATACTTGTAAAATACACACAAATACTTATGTATAGGGTTCGAGTAACCAGTTTAGAGAAATATGCTCCAAATATTAATGATCATTTCTGGGTAATCAGATTATGAATTACTTTAAATTTTATTATTCATACTTTACATTTTTTACAATAAGCATTTATTACTTTTATAATGAGAAAAAAAATCTATGGCACTATTTCCAGTTGAAAAGAATAACAATAGCAACAACAATTCTCTGCTCGCTTATGAAGATTTTACTACCCACCTACTTCTAGTAGTGGAGAGAATTTTCACTGATCTATGCAGCCTCTCGTCCCCTGGATGACCAGTGACACATGTTCTCTAGATACTGGGCAGGTCTCAGGGCAGTAAGCGAGCATCTTCATGTTATTACTCCTCTTCATATGCTCACGGTCACTAGGTTGGCCAGTTTGCTTTCTCCTAGAAACAGAGAGAAGCTCTTCTGCCCACAAATGGCACTGTCCCTCTGGAGAGCACTGGGCAGAACTGTCTTGGCTGGGCTGGTTCACTGGAGCTGCTGGGTAGGACTGGAGTAACTATCTTCCTGTGGGTTCAGGGGTCTGGAGGGTGAAGAAGGGACCCCAGAGCCTAAGCAAGCTTAGACGCCAAATGGGCCAGCAGGTCCCTCTTGAACCGGGGAATGTGAATGTTCCCTAGCACAGTGGGTTTCATCCCTGGCAGACACAGTGCCTCTTTTTATGACAAATATTTTGTAGTATAACCTTAAAGTGAAATAGAATTTATAGATAGTATAATTTACTATACACATACTTAAAAAAAAATGAACATCACACCCTAAACACAATATAAAAGGAACCAAAAGGCAAGTAATTTATAAAATAAACATATATATCATTATGTATAAACTTGGGTATAGTGGTAGCATAGTCAGATTACAAATAGAATCACTGTGAACGCACTAGTTATAAATAGAGACCAATAAAAATATGTTGGTTTAGGACTTAAAATGCCACAGTGACGCAACTTTCCAAAACGTTTAACTGTCTATTTACATCGTGGCTGTATTCCTGGAAAATTCAATGTATATTAAAAACACGACAAAGGAAAAAAAAAAACAAACTGTGGATGAATTTATATGTACAATGTAGCCAGGCTCTGGGCCCAGGAAAACAACGATTCTTCATCAACATGAATGCCCACCAAAACATTTGTAGATTGTGTGGGACACAGGACAATCGTTCATTCGGTGAGACTGCCCTATGCACTGCAGCATGTCTAATGTCCCAGCCCCTTATTCCGCCCTCCCAATCATTGTGACAACAGAACACCCTTTCTCCTACAAATTTCCAAAGCCTCCGCAGGGCAGTACTCATCTACCATCTTTGAGCTGGCCCAAAGCTGTTGGAGAGATGGGGCCAGACTGAGTTCTCACTTCACTCTAGCTGTGCGTTTATATGGATTGATCGCGTCCATTTAAAAGGCTTAGGATACAGTTGACATTTTCTTTCAACATTTGAAATACACAAAACTTTCACTCCAAAATTCCATTCCTAGGACTTTCTCTTTTCATTCACTCAAGCAATTCTATATACAAACAATGGATAGAAGGATATATATCACCCTTAACAGCAAATGCCTTTGAGTGAAGAGTTGGGAGATTGGGGTATGAGGTGCGGACTTTGACTTTGTACTTTCTATCACATAATTGTTCATTTTAATGAGTATGTTTCACTTTTATGAAAACAGTAGTTTTTTAAATGCCATTTTTACTCAAAAATAATAATAAAGGCTGAGAATGAAATGATCAGCTTGAGTAGTGACCCAACCCATTGAGCACATTAGACCCAACATATTACTGTAATGTCACTAAAAGGTGTCATCTTGACATTGTGTTGTCTTTGAATCATTTTCTTAATAAAATAAAATGAAATGTCCAACTTTACCTCAGTGTGCTCTCACTTTCAGGGTTATTGTTAGACCAGTTCGTTCCTGTGAGGTCTCTTAGAGCAGAAATGAATTAGTTAAGAGCTGCTTACACGGAATATGCCAGGAATTCTCCAAAGTCACCCTTGGGGCTGCCTGTGAAAGCTGAAGACTATTATCAGCTTCATATTAGGCAAAGTGTCAGATCACAAATTTCACAGACCATTGCAAATTTCTCATTTTCACTATTTAAGGGACTCTAAGAGATATTGTCGAGAAATCTTTCTTATTTTCTACTTTCCTCCTGTTTCTTTTTTCCTTGTTTCTTTTTCCTTTCTTATCTCTCCCACCTACCCACCCAACAGACTCCTTATTAACAAAAACATCTATTAAAAGATTAGAGAACTAGAGAAAGGGGAAATGAAAGCCTTCCTCCAGAAGGTGACAGAGCAGTGGAGGCATGGCCTTGACATTGGGATTCTCCTCATAACAGATCATGATAGAAAACTTCAGAACTGAAGCTTTTTTAAAAATGCCATTTACTGATGGTTCATTTTACCCTTTTATATTCTTTAATAACTTTGACAGTATAAAATTGTCATGTGATTTCTTTTTCTAGAGTGTTGAGTTGATACGTTGGATCATATCTGGCAAATTATTAACAGCTTTTAGATTAACTTCTCATATGAGATTTCTACCCTTCCAGTTGTTCTTCTGATGCCTGAAAACCACACACTACATGGAGATGAAGTTACTCTTATTTTACTCAATCCCTACTCTAGGGAGGACGTTAGTTATACTGCCTTGACACTCAGCAACCAGTTTTGAGGAAAGTTTTATATATATATATATATATATATTTTTTTTTTTTTGCGGTACGCGGGCCTCTCACTGTTGTGGCCTCTCCCGTTGCGGAGCACAGGCTCCGGACGCGCAGGCCCAGCGGCCATGGCTCACGGGCCCAGCCGCTCCGCGGCATGTGGGATCTTCCCGGACCGGGGCACGAACCCGTGTCCCCTGCATCGGCAGGCGGACTCTCAACCACTGCGCCACCAGGGAAGCCCGGAAAGTTATATTTTTATAGGAGTAATAAATTGCACATTTTCCAGATTTTTAAGCATAAGGAAAGTATATCCCCTTGACTGGAAAAAGTGACCCCCAGTGGGCAACAATTTGCAGCAAGCAGTAGCGATAAGCACAGGTGGATCAGTCAATTCACCAGCATAGAGAGACACACCATCATGCCAGGGACTGAAATTCCTTTCAATGTACATAATTATCTATTACCTCTGTCCAGTATTCTTGCCTAAGAGTCTTCAACTTGGTTATTAGCACACTACATCCTCTTCTCTGGGGCTTAGATACAAAATCAATGCCTTCGCAGCTCTGAGATTCATTATTTATTATATTCTCTCGACATGAGCAGAATAATTAAAATATTCTATGTAATCTTATACAACTGAGAAATCAGTGAACCATTATATCACATAAATTATCAATGGTAATAAAATCTTTCAGTGAATTTTTCTTAAAGCTTTTTCCAATGTGTTTCTACCTTTATTGTCTTGTTAGCCATTTTCAATGACAGTGTAAAAGAATTTAGGCAAATTAGTGGTACTCCCATCTCACAGAATAGAAAAGTGAGGTCTAGAAATGGTAAGTGATAGTCTGGGTCATTGGTGCCATACCTTTGGAGTCAAATCTATATCCGCAAGATGTTCTGGTCTCAGATCTCACCTGAAATTAGAAGACAGTAGGATCCTTTCAATTCTTTAAACTAAATCTTTAAACTAAACTAAATCTTTAAACTAAAATTAGAAGACAATAGGATCCTTTCAATCTTTAAACTAAAATTAGAAGACAATAGGATCCTTTCAATTCTTCAGTGCTGTTGAAACAATAAAGTCTGAGCTGTACCTGTTTGTTTAACGTGTTTTGGATTCAAGGGACAAGACAACAAACCCACAGACTAATCATACACCCCATTGGCTTTTGCCAATTCTCATTTTTACTGGCAGCTGCATTTCAAGAAAAAGCTGGTGAACTGCAGGCAGTGGCTAATGGGGACCTCTCTGGGTATCGGTACATCCAGACCACCGCATAAACCGGCGGCGTCTGTTTAGAATGGGAGCAACAGCAAAGAAGTGTCAGCTGAGCCCCAAGAAACCCTCAAAAGGTGAACACTTTGTTTACTAATCAGCTCAGCGGGCCGCCCTCTGGTTTGAGAATTAAAGAGCCTCCAGCCATACTCTGGTCCTCTCCAGATAATGAATACAGATGCAGCTACAATATAACAATAGTAGTGAGAGCAAGAAAAACAGCTGTCGTTTATTGAGAGCCTAAATTCCAGGCACCAGCCTGGGAGTTTTATGTTTATTATTTCTTTTAATCCTCATAACCCAAGATAGATAGTCGTTTCTTCTTCTAAGTTCCCACCTGAAGTTGAAAGAACCACGAAGAACACTGAGAAGAGAGTTTACTCAGAAGGCAGGTCAAGTGACTATTTAAGATGTACATATTTTTAGCACTATTTTTCTATTATTTGCCATATTTTGATACGATAATACTGCTGCTTGCCCTATTTTTTTCAAAAGGAAATATTTAGACATATAATGTTTGCAGCCTTTTTAATCATAGAGTTTTTTGTTTTCTTTTTTAACATCTTTATTGGGGTATAATTGCTTTACAATGGTGTGTTAGTTTCTGCTTTATAACAAAGTGAATCAGTTATACATATACATATATCCCCATATCTCTTCCCTCTTGCGTCTCCCTCCCTCCCACCCTCCCTAATCATAGAGTTTTGATGACTATTTTGCAAGAGTTTAATCAGGGGGGAACAAAAGCTTTATGAACCTGTTTTCTCACTCCCCTTATTTGCACTATGTGCTTATTTATTATCCGTTAGAACGAACTCCTCATATGTTTTGAAATGAAAGGATGATCTATCTCCTCATTACCGATCCTCTGCTTGGTGATGAAAAACAAAACAAAACATACGGACAAAGGAAAAATGCCTTCCTGTCATTTCTCAGCCTTCCTTGCTGCTTCTCAGCTGGGACGTTCAAGAGTGGGGTTTAATGAAAGAAGGTGAGAAGGTGAAAAAAAAAAGCCCTAACGAGCATGTGTTTAGTTATATGGAAAGATCACTGAGACATGGCAGTGATTTTCTTTGTGCCTAACATAATGCAGTGTCCCCCAAGGTCAAAGAAGCCCATCATCCTTCCTTCCCCACCCCTTCATTTCCTACCCTGGCAACCAGCTCCTCCACCTACAGCATATATCATAAAGTTTAATTTCTGATGGTGGAGTGAAAAAGAATGTCATTCCCCATCACCAGCTTGTAGCTCTTGAGAAAACACACAGAAGTGGCGCGGGAGGGTCTTTCGGTTGCTTGCATCACTGGTTGAGCATCTCATGAGTGCACATTTCAGATCTCAAGCTTGGGATGACAGATACCCAGCCCAGTCTGCAGGCTCACTCACACTCACCCTTTACATTGGGAATGAAGAATAAATTCCCATCTCGCAATGCAGAGCCACTGAAAAACACACTGCTTTAATGCTTCGAAGGAGAGCCAATAATAACTGTCGAACTCTAAAGCAACGCGCCGAATGAGAATGAATCCTGTCGTCATAACATCATTCTGAAAATGCCTTTAATCACCGAGCATTCCAATCCTGTGGTGTGAGCATCACACTGAAAATACAAAAAAAAAACCTAAAAACAAAAACAAAGAAACCAACCACATGAAGCCCAAACTCAGACAGAACTCCCAAACTCTAAGAGAGAGTGATGTTTTTGCTTCCACTTCCCAAACCAGGAAACCATTACTCATCAATCCCAACAGATCACTCCTTTAGGGAGTGGGCGAGAGGTACGACAAACGAAAACAAGCAAAAAAAGAAACTGTGGAGTACGGCTCCTTTCGTATCAGCATCTATCTCAGGGAGGCAGAACATGCTTCTCTAATGCTCTATGTCCAGTATAACTATCAATACTTTGGCAGAAATTAATTGAGATCTCTTTTTCTTTGAAGTTGAAATATGCAGCCTGAACTGTGCTCTCATCCTCTACATTGCACTGAGTGAATAACCTAAATTACACAGAACGGCAGTAAATTGGCTCATCATAGCCCTGTTCTAATTTTAAAAGGATAAGAAACTAAAAAACCAGACAGCCTCACACGTAGCAATGCAGGGACTAGTGAAGCCCGCTAAGGGGCTCTCAGTGTCTTTCCCCAGAAGGTCATGGGTTCAAATTCAACCTATGTCTGTGATGACCAAGGACCATTCAATGTCTTAGGTTAAATATATGTGTGCCTTCAACATAATGTTCCCAAAAGGATGCTGACAGCTTGCATCTGTCATGCTTGCTGACTCTCTCATAAGGACAGTGGCTGGCCAACCACATGTGGAAACTAAATCACTTCCTCCCATATAAACGTGATCCTTGCCAAATGTGAACTCCGAGGCACCAAGGAGCATCTTGCTTTCATGCTGTCTGCTGTCTGCCCATCTTCCAGCTCCAAGGGAAAAGTAGAGCCACTCTTTGACTGACAGTCTAACACCTTGATGAGCCCAGGACAGGCTTTAAATTTTAAAGACTTACAAGCATGCCCACAAGAAAGGTATTTTCTAAGCAACATAATAACTGTCTCAGTTTCAACAAAGCATTCACTCACGGTGATAAAATGCCAGGTCACAAGTCAAATTTTGACTCCATTACTGAGCATTATCCTTGAGCTCCAAATGGAAAGTCAGTACAGTTCACCAGCTGTCAGGCTCCAGCCTTCCCCTCACCCTGAACAACAACAGACTAACAGGCTAAACAGTTATAGCTGCTGGAGTCACTACTTGATTAGATTCTTAATGAGTGTCTCTGTCCACAGGTCACTTCAGCCAGTCACTCAACAAATAGACTTCAAGTCATTTTGGATCCCAGGTTTCTGCTTGGAATTTCATAGAATTCAGAAGAGATCCCCCATCAATCAAAAGAGATTTAGGATGACTTAGAGATAATTAAGGTAATTAGATTGCTCCTCTTTAGGAGAAAGCAAAAGTCGGTGTGGGTGAGTTGAGATATGAGATTTCCATAGAATTCCTTCCATAGGTTGTAAATGGTTTCCACCCTTAGATTTTTGATGTTCAGCACCAAGGAGTAGATTGGTTAAGTGGGAGAATGCCCTATAAGGGGCACCCCCAGGATGTGTCAGTGTTGTGTATCCGAGGGATGCTAAAAACCTCGGCCACCCCAAGAGCATAGATTGCCAGGCTACAGGGAAAGACGGCAGCACCCATGTGAAATCCTGTTGCCTAAAAGCCCTCCAGGAGTCCAGCTCCCTAGCTTTTCCTGTCACCTGAAAGATGACCTCATCATAGCCAGAAGAAGATCTGTCTAGATCCTCTCTTTTGAATACTAGTGATCATCTGAACCTATGCTACCAGGAAGTGGCAGACTTTGAAGCTATTTCTTGTCAAGTCACCGGGTCATGTGGGAAATTAGAGTCTGCAAGGTCACAAGGGGGGCAAAACTTGGCGAATATTTCCTCCTGCCAAGGGTGTGAGGTGAAGGTAAAATTAACAACCATGACCCCTAAAAAGAAAAAAAAAAAAGGAACAGATGCTGAAGCGCCTCCCACCCCCCTTTTAAATCTCTAGATGGAGCTGTGTCTGCAGTGCCAGTGGGTTGAAGATGGCTTCTTCTGGCAGGAGCAGAGTCTGCCTGAGGCATCAGGTTTAATCCCACATCTACCCAACCTCCATCGACTGATGGGTCCATCAGATCTTTATTTATAACTTATTCCATCTACCTACCTAGTAGAAATTGATCATTTCAGCTGTGACCTCTATCGCAAATGGTCATTTTTCTGATGGAGAAATGAAAAATACTTTTTCTAACGTAAAGCAGTCTAGGGGGATTTTCAGAGACTTCACTGGCGCTCTGTGCCTTTCCAGGATTTGGCCTGATTTTCCCAAAAGGCGCTCAACAGCCTTCTCTCCTCCAGGACTCTGGACCCACCATCCTTGGGCTTCCTCCGCACCAATTTTCCTCCCTTCCTTGCGAGGCTGGTTTTCCGGATTCTCACCACGTAGTCCAAATATGGGGCCCAGATATGTGTCGATTGCTGTTGGTCTCTGGGCTCGGGCAAGAGGAGAGTGAAGGTCGGTACCAGAGCGAGTGTGGGATGAAGACTGGGGCAGAATTTGCCAGATGCCCAGCGGGGTGTCATAAGATGAACCCCGAAGTGGCCACAGAGAGGAGAGTTTGGGAACTGAACCAAGGGTTTTCAGCGGAGCTCCTGGGGCAGGATTGACATGGCTCCATCCATCAGGTGGAAACCATGAAGTCCTCCCCCGACCCAACGCCAGAGAGATAAAGATGTCTAAATAACCAGGGTCGCTGCCACAGCAACACTGCCCGGGCCCCGGGGGGAGGGGGAGCGCCTTTTCTGCTGAAGCCACGGCTGGGGCTTGTTTGTAGGTTCGCAATTCACCATGATAAATGTAAAGACCAATTAAGGTTTGATCCGTGCACACAGGAGGCAGACGGCGGCTGATAGTGGAACCAATTAACGAGCATGTCCCCTAATTCCTGCAGCGGCCGCCGGGCGCACCGAGGATCCCCAGGCGCCTGAGGCGTCTGCCCCCGAGCTCCGCGCGCCCCCCGCCAGGCCCTGGAGGGGGGCGTCCTCCTCCAGCTAGAAGGTGCAAGGAGCGGGTCCCCCGGGCGGCTGGGGAGGGGGCGCGCCGGGCAGGGAGGCGCAGAGCCAGCCGCCTACGGAGCCCAACTGTTTGCAGCCGGGTCCGGGCGGGTGGGGCGCGCCCTAGTGGTCCGCGCCGGGCGGGACGGCGGGGGCTGGTTGCGGCGCCCGGCGCGAAGCCAGGCGGTGCCCGAGGGCGGAGGACAGGTGGCCGGCCGCGTGGCCGCCGCCAGGTAGCAAACGGCTCGGGGGCTGCGCGGTGCGGTCCCCAGCCTTTGCCTGCCCCCGGGCCCGGTTCGTGGCCGGCCGCCGCGGGGGGCGGCCTGGAACGGGGCGGGGGGGGGGCTGGAGGCCGCACCCCCGGTCCCGGTGCGCCGCCGCCTCGGCCGCCCCCTCCCCAGGTCCCCCCTTCCCTTCAGGCTCAGCCCGCTGGCCCAGACGTGACCCCCGCACAAGGTGCTGGCGCTGCCGGGGCGCGTGTGATTAATGGCCCGAGGTCGGGGACGGCACAGGCACGAACCCCTTCTTGGCTCGGCCAGGGTGTGAGGGTATCCGGGAGGAGAGCCAGGTCATGGCGGTGGGGGCCCTGGGGACCGCGGCGGCGGCGGCGGCGGCGGAGGAGGAGGAAGAAGAGAAGTAGGTGACGCGGCCCGGAGAGGCTCGTCCCCTCTGGCCCCGGGGCCGGCGCCGCGGCGGATCCCCAGCGCCAGCAAAGTTTGGAGCCACGGGCGCCGCGCGCCCGTCCCTCCCCGCACAGTTCCCTCGGCGGTGTCTGTGCCGCCGCTGCTGCCAGGGCAGGACAAAGGCTCATTAACACGTGATGGGACCGCGCTTCATAAATGGGACCGGAGCGAGAGGGAGCCAGAGACAGAACGCGAGCGGAGGGAGAGGCAGGGACCGCGCGAACCGACCAGGCGACGGGCGCCCGGGCTGGCGGAAACCGGTGGGCCCGGCGGGGCGAGCGGGAGGAACCAGCGAAGAGCCCCGGGAAGGGGTGAGGCTCGCGGACGGAGGGGGCGCCAGTCCCGATCTCTGTCGCGGGCGGGCGCTCGAGGCAGGGGACGCCGGCGCGCGGGCTGCGCGGACCGACCGACTTACTGACCGACCGACGGAGGCACACCCCGCTCCACCCACCCCACCCGGCCTCGCCCGCATCCCCGCGCCGGCGCCGCCTCCCTCTCGCGACTCCCTCGGCCACCCCTTCCTGCTCCACTTCTTTTCCGCCTCCGCCTCTGCTCGGCTCCCGCGGCGCCAGTGCCTTCCCCTGGCCCGGGCGGGGTGCCTCGGCTCCCGGCAGAGCTCACCGTAGAGTCGGGGCGGGGGGCGGGGACGTTTCGTTCTAGCAGAGAAGCAGCCCTGCGCTGGGCAAGAGGTGCCGAGGGAGCTTCTCCCGCGAGGACCGGGGGATGCGAAGGGTAAGACCTGGCAGAGTTGCGTTTGTAAATACTTCTTCCGCCTCCCGCCCCCTCGGGTGCTGCCCAGTGTGGTCCCCAAGTGTCCTTCGTGGAGTTCTTATTCCGTGTGAGCGAATTGTGCATCGGTGTTTACTAAGCCGTAGAGCCCCAGCCTGTTAACTGTGGTCTGTGCTACTTCTGGAGGTTTCTACCATTTACTAGTTATTGAATGTGTGTGCACCTGGCTCTCTGTATGCACTGACGTCTGTTTGTGGAAAATGTGTAATTGTGCATGTTTGAAAAACGGGCGCTTGAGTTGGTACTTGATGCTTCGAAGCCATATCATCCACTAAGTCTTCCCGGAGAAATACATCGATCTCTGCACCAAACCTGAAAACTGTCTAAAGTCAAATATTAAATGTCATATAAAGGAATGTATATCAAATAATAAACTTTTGCATATAAAAATATAGCTACAGGAAACACTCTTCTTTGAGGAAAAATGAACGAGCATTTAGCTGATATCTCAATTTGAAGTGATGGAACCATTTAATTCAGAACTAGCTGTTAGATGAAAAAAGTTGACGTTGTGTTTTTAAGAGACATTTCTTGCCAAGGCTCACAATCACAAACGGATCAGCTCCTGAATGAAAATGTGTTTTGCTATGACAGACGTGAGAAACTGTCATTTGGTCGTTTGAAAGTTTAGAAGTTACATGCATGTTTCTGATTTTAGTTTTTAATTAAACAGATGAGAAAAAAAATTAGTCACCTTTTAATCATTGTGTCTCCCATGTTTTTTATTTTCCTTCAGATAAGTGCTATTCTTGCCTTTGTTGTTGCTTTCTTGATGTATTAGCACCCTCGGGCATTTAATCCAATAAGAAATTAGGACAGATCTACTGGTTTTAAAGGTGTTGAAATATATCTCAGTGGGTCCCATAACAACTTCTCATTTTTAAGACCAAGTTAGTATCTTTTGAACAATGGGGGAAATGGAATCTCTCTGGGGAAACTATCAGTGGGTGACCACTGCCATCAATCGATTTTGCAGAATATTGAGAAGCTCAGAGCAACCAACCTTTAAGGTTCCCATAGGACTTTATCTGATTTAAGGTGTTGCTCTTCTAATCCCACCCTACTGACAGTTTGCAAGAGAAGATATACTGATTGATTTTTCTCTGTCCTTTTTTTCCTGGTACTCCTTGCCCCTCCCCCGCTCTCTAACTCAGTTTAAAGCCGTGTTCTCAAAATAAAAGGCCACGTATAGTTTCTTGAGTGAGACAGATTATTTTCTGATTATCCATACATGAACAGGATCCACGCACCTCCAGAATTTTAAACGTTGCATACTGCAGGCGGTTTCTGTAGGCACAATAGCCGTTACCACCGTTGGGCAAGACGCTTGGACATGGTTTTTAAAAACAAATCCATTTCTAGGTTATCAAGACAACTTACTGTAAACGAACTCTTTTTGTTCCAAAGATGTCTCCCACTCCTGGCAAGGAGCAATCTTGGCTGAGGTAGGTATCAAGTGTCTGATGGGGAAAGGTCTCATTGTGTTCCTTAGTCTCCCTGGGGGTAACATGATGCCACAGGGGGCAACTGCTCAGTTTTGACCTTTCAAAAATAAAATTACTATGCTTGCATACTCGTTGTTAAGAAGGCAAATTATATTCATGACACCCCCCCCAACTTTTAATAGATAGCATCAGTACATGTGCATATAAAAAGAATGTTATGCCTAGTCCCTTAAACAAGCCCTAGGTGATATTATTTACTTTGGTGTGTGAAGTTTCACCTTCTAGTGAAAAATCTGATCTCACGTTGGAGTAGTGCTTGGCTTTGTTTGTTATCCACTGTTTTCTTTTTCTGTTACCCTTTTCCCAGTGGACCACATGCCTCTCTGTCTCGCTTGTGAGATTGTTCTTCTCTAATAAGCCTAGCTGCAGGATCAGTGTGTTCTTTTTGGCATTTCAAAATGTTAAAATAGTGAAATTGTTAAATGTTACCAAGACGAAACTGCTGGGAATGAAATTCTCCATAAGAACCACTACATTTGTGGCCTATCACAGTCTCTTCCAAAAGAAAACTCCTTGAATCGGTTTACCTATTTTCTCAAGAAAGAAGCAGTCCCAGTGATTGTGTTGATATGTATTTAGTATGCGGTGTCAGCTTATTAATTACTAAGGCAAAGCCTGAAAAACTCACTCAAAACAATCATGTGACATTCTTCTTTGCTTTGACTGAATTAATCTGAACCACCAGGATATTTAGACAGGCTCCTAGGTTGTCTTACATATTAGTATGTGGAATTAGAATTGGAATTCTCGGCTGTATTAGAATAAACTGTTATGAAATGGAACTTATAATAGCAGTTTTATAGTTCACCAGGCTTACCAAATGTTTCTTCCCAGAAAACAGTTGGCCTAATAAGGAGAGGGATTATTTCCCATAATTAGCTCTCCAGGAATGCTGCAAAAAAGAGTAATAAATCAAATTTGGAAATACCTAACAACACATGATGAGTAAAACGAGATTTGGTTATAGGGTCTTGAATTTGGTTAGGAAGATGGAGCCTGTCTGTTAGTTTGCTGACTGTTATTCTTGGGGTAATGATGTTAGCTCAGTTGCATGAAGCACACAGATGAGAGCTTTCATTCCTCTTTCATTCTAAAGGGATGCCATTGTCTCCACCAGTGTAAGTCTGTCTCTTTTATTTTTGTATTCATCATTTTCTAATTGAACTAACAAATGAGTGAAGACAGCCTTTGGGTTTAAATTATTTATAATTCTGCTTCTGACTCTGAAATGACCTGGACCTAACATTGTTGTGAAAAACTATGCCAGGGCAGGTTTATATACTGCATATCTATATCTTGAGGGGCTGAAAGCTCTGCTGATTTTGCTTTTCTTGACTCAAAGTTGGTCGAGAAGTTAAAGAATAAGAGGCAATCAAAACCAATGGATGTATTTTGTGTTGGCAAAATTTTAACTTCCTATTTTCCCCCCTGAATCTCCAGCTCTTTCCTAATCCTGTTCTCATGATGATGTTAACCTTATATTATAACCACATGAATGCTGTTTTTGAGGGACTGGAGGGTTCAACACTTTGTAACTGAATTGCTGTTTAATGTTTTGATAACCACTTAATTCACCAATCTGTATATTCTTAGATTAGATTAGGTTAACTTTATAACATATGACAGATCAACTCAGATTTCTCCCAAATATCTTCTGGACTAAAAGAAATAATGTCATCCAGAGTTTACAAAATGTCAAGTTATATACTGCATCATTTAAGATGACCAGGATATATAAATACACTTTTATAAATATGTCTGAAGAAACTTTTTCAAAGACATATATCAAGACCGAAATAAAAACTGAGACATGTTGCCTTGATATATTTGAACATATGATTCAGATTTTAAATAAATACTACAAATTTGGGGAAATGTCCAGATTCAAGGCAGCTATGCAGAGGACATGGAAAACTCAAGGCAAAAGGAAGTATCCAGCTTGAATCAAAACAAGGCTGTTCTTATTTTCCAGGATAGTGGAAATCTGTTCCAGTGTCCTGTGTTCTAAAAATCTTGCAAAGATGCTAGGATGGGCAGAACCACATTCAGTGATAGTTTTCTCATAAACACTGATGGATGTGTTTAACACAGTTTTCACCAATCTTGCTGACTGGTTATTAATTTTGGAAGAAAGTTGGGAGAAGATATACAAGGTTATTACTGTGTCACAAGATGCACGTTAGTATAGGTATATTTGTTGGATATAACACATTATAATGCTATCACAACTAAGTTAAAACTATAGGAAATTTGTGAGGGGGAAAGGGGAAGGCTGTTTTAGTCATTTTCCAGTGATTCCCTTGGTGCTGTTCAAATGGTTTGAGGTTAGATGAACTTCTGTCTCAAACAGGCTTGCATGGATAATAGATATGTTTATGACATATCAGTAATCAGAGGTCAAAGCCATTACATAAAGTAATCAGTGTGATTACCTCTAGTTATTAACATAAAATATTTACTGAAAATCCTGGGTCATATTTCTTCACTGAACAGAGTGCCTTATGGAAAATAAAGTACATTTCATTATAACAGTTTTTCTAGGGCAGTTGAGATTACAAATATATTCTTGATCTAGTTTTTATGGCTATTTTCCATATATCTGAAGTACTTTCCATATAGATTATTGGTGAATAACTTTGGGATATCCTCTGAAAGTTTCATTTGGACAGGTTAATTTTATAACTTAGCGAGCATGGAATTCTGAGGTTCAGAGTTGTGTTCATATGGGTTTTTGAGGAAAGAATTGTTTACACCCCAAACCTGAGCAAATAGGCCTGGCAGAGTCATAGCAGTTGTTTCAAAGTACCGTGAATTCTGTTTTAGCCCCAACTGGAGAAATGTTCACACCTGCACTTTACGAAGGCTTTCAAAAGTTTTGCTTTGTTTCTTTTCTTTTCTTTTCTTATTGAACATTCCAGTTGAGACTGGTCTGATGGGAATCAGTGTTTTTTTAGCCACCTCTTTTTTTTTTTTAACCCCCTGCGCTGTTATTGCATTATAGTCTGTATTTTTGAATAAATTTATTAAAATAAATTTTGCATTTTTGAATGCAACAAGGGATTTAAGTTCCCTTTTCTCCTAACACAGATGGCAAATCATTTTTCCCTAGGAGTACGATATTTTATTATCTGATGTCTTATTTTTCCACTCACATTTGGATTCCTAATTGTTTAGAGTTTGGATTCGTTGAAGAGAAATTTGATACCTTTGGCATGATTCCTTACCACCATTATAAACTCTGAATAGCATTAAAATTTTTTTTTAACTTCAGGAGGTAAAGTGCAGCATAGTTTCCAAAATTTGACAGTGTGATATCTATTTCTTTATTCCCACTAGCAAATTCCATGCTATTGCTTTTTAAGGAAAAGCAGAAGCATTTTTCAAAGACATGCCAAGCAATCTGTTGTGGGAGTTGAATATACTGGCAAATGCTTTCACAAACTGTGTATGTCAGTAGTATATTTAAATATAATTAAAATAAAATATTATTAGGAAATAATGTTTCTCAAAGTTTATGTTGAAATGGGAGGGTTCCCCTCTTTCCTTTATCATTTCTTTATTCGTTCTGAGACCATATATTTAGAGAAGAAAATTGGAGTCAATGTGAGTTCTGTAAATTGAGTTAAAAGGAGTTTTACATTTAAATTGGTGAGAAATTCCAGTATGCTTTAAAAAAAAATTCTACTTTCACATTGGACAGTTGTACTAGGAAATTTTATAACATTGATAGCTGTTGGTCAGGTGGCTAAAAAAGATGTTTTTAATATAGCAAGTGAACCAAAACCATAGGTAGTGTGCCTTTGTCACTCTTGTTTGCTTTTAACCCCGCTATATTTAAAAATAAATCAACTTGATTTATTCTTTGTAAGAGAGCGTATTTTAATACCAGTGTGATCTGTGTATTTTGGTTTATTCCAGTGTTACTTCTTAAATGGACCATATTTTCAACTCATTTTAATGCATTGCTACCAGAATTTGTAAATGTTTTCTCTAGCTTTTGTACAAGTTGTGGTGAACAAGCGATATGCATGTGGAGAAAAAGGAAAAAATAAAATAAAAAGAAAAAAATTAAGCAACTTAACTCATAACTAAAGTAAGCAAAAGATTGTCCAAAGAAATCTGTATCTTTGTCTATGTGGGAATTTGGCTTTGGAAAATGTACAACTACTTTTGGAAATTAGATCTAAGTTCATACAAATTTTTCAAAAGGGAAACCTTTGAATGATTTTAGTCCTCGGCTAAGGAAACTAATTATGAGTAATCTATGATCCATTTTTATTGGTGAAATAATTAGAGAGGGAACAGTCTGCCCAGAGTCATATATTTAAGTGCTCTGGGATACATTTCCATATATTTATAACTTGTAGGTATTTTTGAAAGATCCCTGCCAGCTATAAGCAGTGCAAATTGCATAATTACCAGGGTAACTCTGTAAGATAATTTGCAGTAGATTTGCATTACTTGGGCCTACTGCAAAATTTCCATTTTAGTTCGTCATTTTCTGGGTTCACCTCCCGTGATACCTTATTTTATGGTTTTGGCAAGAGAAGAACAAATAGAAACATTTCCAGCTTAAAAAGGAAATAAGCTGGAGTGTTACTTACTTTTACTTCTTTCCTGTTCTTTTATGCTCAGTAGTCACGGGTTCCTTCACAACGGTGTTGATAGACATGGTTAGCAGTCCTATCAAACTTTACATAGACTTTGTAAATAGAATTAAGAGAAAATGGTATGCAGTTTTTAATTTATGTCTGCTTACTGGGTAAGTGCATGTTATGTCTCGAAGCCACTTTTCTTTGCTGGACAAAAGATCTAGCAAATAAGTTACCTGAAAAAGTGCAGAGAAGCTCTGGATTGTAGACTGAAAATCCTTGAGAGGTTCTTCACTCCTTACGCTCATTTTCGGGCTAGACTACATTGTTCTACTCCAATCAAATAGAAAAAGCTTGGTTTTAAAGATCTTCTGTGGGAGACTACTTTATCATGAACAGGCTTCCTTCACCATCCATTTCAATGATCGAAAAACCTATGCTCATAGAATATTCTTTCTTCCTATCTCACCTCAATTCTTCTTAAAGGCTAGTTCTATTTTCCTCCCCCATCTAGTCTTTTTCACAGGTTTCCATCTTTAACAATGGTTCTAAAATTTTAGAGTGTCTTAGAATCTCCTGGAGGCCTTGTGAAAACACAGATGTGCCCCCACCCAGGAACAGAGTTTCTGATTCTGTTGGTCTGAGGTCCAACCTGAGACTGCATTTCTCCCAAGTTCCCAGGTGATGCTGATGCTTCTGGTTGGAGAGCATCCTTTGAGAACCACTGACCTATAAAATAACTAACTCTGTGTGCTCTTCCAAACCACATGTGACTTCTCAGACTGTTCTTTAAGGTGTACCCTGGGATGTCCAGCCTATGCTCAACTATCTTATTTCCTAGTTCTTTGTCTTCACGTCACTTTTTCTGAATACTTTTAGTTCCTCAGCTCTGTTCAAAATCACATAGTTGTAGCACACAAACCATGATTCAAGGTCACTCTTAAGTATAATAGAACTACCTCATGGTTTCAATGGCATAAAAACTCTGTACTTGCATCCAATTTGTTACTACATTTCCAAAGCATATTTTACACCATTACTGAAACCAAGTTCTTCTAGTTCTGTTTGTACGTTATAATTTACATCTTGAAAGCATGTTTTTCTGTTTATATCTTGTATTGTTCATACACACTGAAAATATTTTTTATTAAGTGATTTTCAATTAAAGTAGGTGATATGTAAGTACCTAGTTTTTAAAATCATGTTTAAATGGAATCCTGAACTTACACACAATAAAAATGTTTAAAATTACTCCAGTGAGAAAATGATAGGAAGGAAATTGAATTATTTAGAAAACGAGTGTATCCTTGATTTGTATATTTAAACAAATATTAACTTCTCTTGTGAAATATTCCATTTTAGCTTCTGTAATGATAGAAAATAATTTTCCATTCTTTTTCATCACAGAGTTATGACCTGTGTTGGTGATTTTATATTTGAAAATTGGAAAGCCAAATGTTTCATAAAATAGAAATGAGTTGAGTTTGTTATTAGAATTGATTTTGGGCTCCTGAGACATTCCATTCTTACTTTTAGCATCTCTTGGCATAAACGTGTCATTTGTTTTCAGTATAACTACTTTCCTTTACTCATTCTTAATTACTTTCTTGAGGCACAATTCCAAATACTCACAATTAAGTTTTATCAATATATTAAATTTTCTCAATGCCTTTTTGCCTCAGAAAAGCAATTAGAAATTTTGTAGGCAATAGTAATAACCCTCTTTAACATATTTTCTTATTTATGTTTAAATTAAGTCAGTTGTAAAACGCATAAAATGTTAGCAGGAAAAGTTGCTCAACCAAAGCAAGAACCACGTCCACTGAACAGAGTAACAAATTGATTCCTGAGGGCTTATAAAAGCCGCTCCATCTAGTGGTTGAATTTTCACATAACTTCTCTTGATAAGTTGCTTTGAAGACACACACACGCAGAAACCCATCTGGGAAAAATCAGTGCATAATAGCATGCATTTGAGGGAAGGAAAAAGTCCATTATAATCATAATTTCATACACTGTCTTTAAAGGTCTATCAACACATATAGTTAGGATTCATTCACAGTTGTGCATCTCACAAAAATCTCCTTATATATCATTGTTATATGGCAAAACATTGAGGTTCATAGTACATACTCAGGCTGAAGAAGGATCAGAATAGAAAGTAAATACCTGATCTTTGCCCATAACTTCTACTTGCCATCAATATAATTTCTGTTTGATACGGAGATCAAAGATCCTGGGATACACAGTTGTTGATGCCTTTCATGTAACTTTTACATCTGGTTACAGTTCTTTCCAGTTGGATGTTTGTATGAGACCAAGACTCAGGTTTACTTCCCTAATGATCAACTGACTTTATGCCAAGGAAAACTATTCACAGTTAAAAGTCATTCTGCTAGGATAGCTCTGCTCTACTGCCAGCATTCATTTAGTAAACAGGCATTGAGTCCATACCCGGTGCCGGGCACTATGCCAGGCAGAGGACATTCAAGACCATATAATACAGGTCCCTACTCTCAAGGTGTTCATGATCTGAAGGCTTTAGACACAAGAAAGACTGCTGTGGGATGACTCAGCATTGCCAATCATTTGTCCAGGGAGAAAACCTCAAAGCACATATAGGAAGGGAATTTACCCAAGCCAGTACTATTTGATGATGAAGTATCATCTGTCTATTACTTGTATTCATATCCTACTCAACTCTGTGGGAGGGGAAGGGCAGATGGATGGGCTTTATTGGATTGGAATGGAGAATCATTTCCCTTGCTTCCTTGACCTGTATCCATTATCCAGGTGTGATACGTGAATAGACAATGTCTACAGTGTTTAGCACAGAGCACATGCCCAACAAAAATACGTTACACGAAGCATGTAAGGGGCCAATAACTTTATATCCATCTGCCGCCTTGCTGTAGTAACACAGCTGTGTGCCATTTGGGCGCCAAGAGTGAGTCACAGGCACTCCCTTGTTGGAGCCCAAATGACGATTACATAGTTTCTTCTGCCTTGATTCCAGGCAAGTTCTTAAGAACTGACCAGAGAGTGGCATCCTCTCTCTGGGCCTTAAGAAAACCACCCTGCTTATGGTGGGAAGTGGAGTGATTTCCTTTGAGTTTGAATAGCTCCGTATGGGCAATGGATGTTTCAAGCTTTTGTCAACTTACACAGTCATGTCTCATTCAGACCTAAAGAAGGTGCCCTCTCTGTTCCTCGCTGGTGTTGTGGAAACTATCATAACCGTCCATAATCTTTATAACTGACTACTGAAGAAAAAAATATACACGTAATTTTTAAAATTAGTGGCAAAAACAAGTTAGATTTTATTTATTACTTGCCAACAGCCATTGATTGCAAATAAGGTGCTAATCCAAGGCTAGGATTTATAGCTTATAGTTAATTCTCATACTTTGTCCCTAAAGCCCATGGGGCAAGGATGATTTGCAAGTGCTACGGGCAACTTTTTTCTGTCAACAGAGCATTCCTTCAGATTTTAGTTGTTCATTGTGTAAAATTATTAAGTACTATTTATTACCTCCTTTCTCAAAATTGATTCTTCCCTTTCCTTAGAAGTGGAAAGAAGACTGTCTTATTAAATGGTTCCTGGACCTCGAAGTTGAGAGCAGGGATGTTGAGTTATACAGACTTGGGTTGAAGTTCTAGCTCCATTCTCTCTAGTGGGAAACGCTGGGCAAAGCTGTACCTCTCTAAGCCTCAGTTTTCTCATATGTAGAATGGGAATTGTAATAGCACCTAATTCATGTAAATATTAAAAATAATACATATCCTTAGCATGATACATGGCACATAAACATGTTTCTGATTGAAAATATTTGGGAACTGGAATTTTCTCTGTCGTACATTTAATCACCCTAGTTACCCAGTCACTGAGATTTGAGCCCGGGGAAACAAGACTCTGTTTTTAGTTGGCCTTCATGTGTCTGTTCATGGATTCAAAGAGAAGATACTTCTTGTTGAAAGATGAATGAAGAAACTGAAAAGTATGCTGCTCCATTGGACAACACGTAGCACGCTTTAAACCACTGTTGTCCTTGGCAATGAACTGTCAAGATTACTTGCCTACTGGGTTCTGCATACTGCTTTCGGCCTTTATTGATCAAACCTCATGCAAGATAAAGACAATCTTATGGACTATTTTGTATATGGGCCAGGGCTTCTATTGAATTGAAAACTTTGCAAATTCTATTTTAAGGGAAGGCTGCTTCAATTATGCTCCTTTTACAGCTTATATAGAAAATGTATCTCCCTTTACTCCACTCCCCCCCCGCGCCAAACATCAAAACAGCAGAGCAACATCAGATGATTCATGGAATTGGTTATAAAGGTCAACAGATCTAAGGAATCAGTTCATCTGTATCGTTAACTTGCTTTTGTGATAGGTTTTCCTCTTTGCATTTTCACCTAATAGTGAGTGCTTAATTTGATGTAGTTTAAAGGCATCATTTCTTGAGCCCTGAAATTCTTTATGCTTTAAGAAGCCTATAAATGTTAAATAATTAGGCATACTTCAGGTTAAATTTGAACAGAAATATAGCCTTATAAGTGTCCTAATGTCTATCTGGTTCATAATAATTGATATTTTTAATGAAAAATGTGACACTCATATTGTTAGTAAGAATAGACCAGAGAAAAGGGTACATTTAATAACTTCTCTATGTTACAAAATATAAGAAAAGCTAAGCCTTTCAGAACCAACTGAGCATTACAAGCACAATGGAATTTTCTTTTCTATATGGGAAAGAGAGAGAACATTAACACAAGGAAGAAGAATTATGTATTTTTGCCTGAATTATCAGGATAATTAAGTCAGTCTTTGACTTTGCTATGGAAGATGGTGCAATAAGTGACCAAACTACTTTAATAATTCAAAACTCAACTGGTTAGGTAAGAGTTAGAACAGACTCAGTTGCCCATTCAGCTGTAACAGAAGCATCATTCATCAAGTTGTGAAGTTGGCCCGTGAGATCTGCCAGTGTACATTAAGGACGTGCCTTAGAAATAATGCAGTTATAAGAGTCAACTAAAAATTTCCCTACTGACTTTAGAGAAATACATTAGCAAGTTATTTTTCTTGATCAAATTAAGAGAAACCAGACTTGTTCCCAGAAATGAATGGAAAATAACAAACAAATATATCCACTGGCACCTTCTTTCTGTTGAACCATTCGCAAGGCTCTTTTATAAGGTTAACCAAGCAGAACAAGACAGAACCAACAAACTAAGGAAAATAACACGATTAAGAAAAGGCCTATGACTCCTACATTTGATATCCTGGACGTCTATCAATCTAGACGTGATGAGCTTGGGATTATTTCCTTAAAGCATTTACAAACTTAGAATCTAGAAAAGGAGCCTGGTCGGCTGATACAGTCTGTAACTATATTGGGAGCGCCGGTCTTCTGATGCTTCTAGAGGGTTTTCTGCCTTCCCGGACATGACATCCTGCAGGAAGCAAATACTCTCTAGTGCCTGTTCCCCCAGAGATGCTGCAAGGATTTTGACTCCAGAATCAAGAGTGCCAAATATCTAAATTACTGAAGTGTCCCTCTGAAACGAAGAAGGTCTTCAGTGGGGCAATGACGTCTAAAATAGCCTGCTATTAAATTATACTGGTATAGAAAAGACTTTATTTGAAGTCTTGTTTTGAGGACCTACTCCATGTTCATCCTAATCAGAACATGGGTGTTTTATACCCTTAATGGTTATAGAAACAAAGATACAGACTTTGAATAGACTTTTAAAAAAACTCCATACTGCTTCCAAATCCATAACAATTTCTTGATGACACCATAGCCTGCGAGTTGATGTATAAGTTTGGAGGTGGTGGATGGAGAAAAGCAGGTGTGCATAGAGAGGTGGGCAAAAAGAGCAGGTGATGTTATTCTAAAAATTGAAGTTTTTTTAAAAATAATAGATTCAATATATTAAAGTATTTTTATTGTTGTTATAAAGGCATGATTTACAGCCTAAATCGTTAGACTATGTTCCTTATATTTTTAAAAGCAGAATTCTAGGAAAATCCCCTTTAAATGTCATTCAATCATTCTTTTACTATAATGGTAACAAAACCCAACTGCTTCTTTAATAGGTGCATCTACACCTCTTGCTGGAAATTTCCAATTAGATTTTCCCAGTAGCAAACAAAAACAAAATTAATGGTAGCTGCATCCCCCCAAACCTAAACTATATTACTAATGAACTCTCAAAGAAAACTCTCAATACAAAAAAATAAATAAATAATAGTAAGGTGGAAATTACTGTAATAATCCAAATGTAAAAATAAAGGGTTACCGAAATGCAGAGCACAATTTTCTTGCCATGATCCCATTAACTGTTAAAACAGCCTGTGCACAGTGGCATTTTGACATTGCTAAGATCCTTGAACTGCACAACATCCATGTATATTTTTAACTGTATTCTTTAATTAAAAAGTTGGCTTATATTGGGTAGAAATTACTCTATATTTCATAACCACACTGTACCCTGACTCAGGTTTTAACAAGCTGTTTTTTTTTTTAATGAAAGTGCTTGGTCACATAAAAATGGGAAATTGTGATCACATATGTGGTGATCTTAATATAGAGTAAATCACAGGCACACATGTTTTGAATTATTGAAATAAGGCTTGTGATCCTTCGTCTTAACTGAAGAAGCTTTATACCTCTTCCAAATACTAAAATTTTCATCCTTGAGGACATGCCAGTAGGCAGATTTACCTAGATGGGCTGGGATAGGAAAGAGCGATTTAGTAGGAGGTAGTCTTAATATTGGCAAAATGCCATAATTCGTGTTTGTAAGAAGCTGGAAGGCTAGAATATACTATAAGATGCAAAATGGCTTTATCCTAGTTACTGTTAATGCTTAAAAGCATGTATAAAGTCCCAAAGCAGAAACTCTGGTGCCTGAGAGACATGGGTTCAGCTACAAGCTCTTCATCTTCTGGACAATTTATTTAAAATCTCCTGGTCTCCACTTCCTCAACTGTGACCCGGGGATTATAAATAAGCACCTGATAGAGTTGTCATGACAATTTCACGATAGAATATATGCAGAGTCTCTCAAATGCCTGGAATGTAATAGACATTCAATGAAGTTTCCTCCTCCCTCACCCATGTGTGTATCTTATACTTGCTTCATGCTTTAAGTGCCGAGACAAAAATAAAAATTGAATAAGTAGCCTATGATCTAATTAAGTCAATGAATTATCTGGAAGTATAATTAGTATATGGCAAAGAGCCATTATACTAAGTAATGATAATAATAATTAATATTTATTGAAGACTTAAATTTTGTGCCAGGCACTATGTTAAGTTCTTCACGTGCACTATTTTTTTCATGTAATTTTCAGAACAATTCTATGATGGGGGCATCCTCCTACTCCTTCTCCTTCCCATTTTACAGATGAAATAATGAGCTTTAGAAAGAGTAACTACTTACCCAAATACAGGTCTGACACTAATCTTGGTTTGCTAACTCCTAATTCAGTGTTCTCTCCATTACTGGTGCTTGGACTGGCTGGAATCAGTGGGGAAAAGAAGGGAGATAGTAGCATCCCTGTCTTAGGTTA